>NC_142001.1:14589181-14889181 GCF_049901715.1 Pseudonaja textilis
ATCAAAGAAGATGTCATCATGCAGATGCTCTGAGCTTTAAGCCACCAACTCTATGAACCACTGCCCTCTTGCTTATCATATGTGTATATGTGAGCCATTGAAATAGCCTGACTCTGGATGAATGCCTGGACAGTCCCTGCAGTTTTCTTGGCAAGATTTCAAATATGGGTTGCCCAGGCCTCCTTAGGAGAGAGGCAGAGTATCTGGCCCAAGATCTCCCAGCTGTCTTTGTGCCTAAGATGGGACTAGAACTCACAGTCTCCTGAGTTCTAGCCTGGTGCTTAACCTACGCACCAAACTGTCTGACTAATCCATCTGAGAAAACTTATTTTTTTAGATTTATTATCTCACCTTTTTTTCCTAGAGCAAAAGTTAGCTTGCTTCCCTTTATCTCCCAGCGTACATTTATTCATGTCGATCAAATCTATCTGCCTATCATACTCCCACTCTTTCTCTCTTTCTCTCTCTCTCTCTCTATCTATCATTATCACCTCTCTCTCTATCATTAACATCTATCAATCTCTATCATTATCACCTATCTATTATCTCTATTTCTATCTATCTATCTATCTATCTATCTATCTATCTATCTATCATCATCATCATCTATAATCTATCCATCTACCATCTGTCTGTCTATCTATCTATCTATCTATCTATCTATCTATCTATCTATCTATCTATCATTGTCTGTCTGTCTATATCTGTCTATATCTTTCTATCCATCTATCCATCTTTCTATTTATATCTATCATATCCAGGAGATGGATAGGAAATACTCAAGAGAACATTCTAAAGAAAGTATGCATCAACTCTTGACTTTCTCAGTAGTGTCAGCTGAAGCTGGAAACATAGACATTGGCAGGCATTTGGTGAAGATAGTTTATTGCACTGAAATGAAATGTACAACCAAGAATAGTACATGAATACCGACTGAGAAGAACATATAGGGATAACATCAGAGCAGCCAGTTTGACTAACTGTAGTATGGTAGCTTTCATCCTGTACATCCCTCTGATTTAAGCTTCTTTCAACCAAACTAAATACAGGTTTACGGATTGGACCTTTTCCCATTCTTGCTATGAAATGCCAGAATGTATTTTCAAAGTGACCCCGTCAGGGCTCATTGTGAATGTATCTCCTTCAGCTGAACTTCTGATAAATGGTTCATGATTGTATGCTGATTTTGTCAGAAATGTCATTCAGGCATGAACAATGCATTTGCTGGGAGCAAGGTCACAACAGAACAAGATTTCCTCACAAATAAAGTCTGTTTAGCTTTCACTTTTTACCTGTTTGCAAATTGAAACTCTGCAACTTTCCCTACATGTTCTTTATGTGCATAAACAGCCACCAATCTGGATCCTACAGGAAAAAAGCTTTAACACATCAAGTGAGAAGTAAAAAATAAAGTAAAAGAAAATTCTATATTTGTATGAAGAGGTTCATGCTTCTGAGTTTTTAGTTATGTCCTCCTTTCTTATTTAGATTCTTTTACATTTTAAGATAGGGTCTTCAATATTTTCCCATTCTACCAGGAAGGAAGGAAAGAAGGAGGGAGAGAAGAAAGAAGGAAGGGAGGGTGGGAGCGAGGGAAGAATAAAAAAATAAAAATAAAATACAGGCTGAATAGTCAAGACCTTGTTGATGATCCAAACTCTGTTCAAGGACCTTGGAGTACTCATTTCTAATGATCTAAGTGCTAGAGCCCACTGTAACTACATAGCCAAAAAGGCATTAACAGTTGTTAACCTAATCTTACATAGCTTTTTCTCTGTCAATATTACACTACTAACTAGAGCATACAAAACATTTGCTAAACCAATAGTTGAATATAGCTCATCAGTCTGGAACCCACATTACGCATCTGATATTAACATAGATGAGATAGTCCAGAAATATTTCACAAGAAGAATTCTCCACTCCTCTACTCATTGCAGAATACCTTACGCCACCAGACTTGAAATTCTAGACCTAGAAAACCTAGAACTATGCTGCCTTTGGTCCGATCTAAGTATAGTATATAAAATCATACATTGCAATGTCCTATCTGTCAATGAATACTTCAGCTTCAACCATGACAATTCAAGAGCAAACAATAGATACAAACTCAAGGTTAATCTCTCCAAACTTGATTGCAGGAAATACGGCTTCAGCAATAGAGTAATCAATGTCTGGAATACTCTACCTGACTCTGTGGTTTCTTCCCCAAACCCCAAAAACTTTAACCTTAGACTGTCTACTATTGACCTCACCCCTTTCCTAAGAGGTCTGTAGGGGACTTGCATAAGTGCACCAATGTGCCTACCATCCCTGTTCTATTGTTTATTTTATTTATTTTATTTTTCTTATATGTATCCATGTATTCATAACTATGTTTTTACTTTTACCTATTATCTTGTAAGCAATTGACAAATCAAATCAAATCAAATAAAAATAAATAAAGAAGGAAGGGGGGAAGGAGGGAAGAAGGGAGGGAGGGAGGGAGGGAGGGAGGGAGGGAAGGAAGGAAGGAAGGAAGGAAGGAAGGAATTTACTAATTTAATTTTCCTTTGTTAAATACTACTGCTGGGATTTATTGCTGTGTTCTCCAAATAGTGGGAAAAGTCCTCATGGATTAAATGATAGATTACTGTTTATAGTGTTGTTTTAATTATAGCTCCTTGCTGCCAAGCAAATGAACTTCTCAAAGTCAAAAATGAAGCATTCTTGTGTGCTTCCAGATGCTAAATTTTAAGTGAATTTCTTTGAAAAGGTTACGAAGAAAGAAGACCCAGTCATCGTCATCATCATCATCTTCATCTCCATCTTCATCATCATCGTGACTTGGTTCTTTGCCTCTGATGGAACTAATCCAATTAGCAGCTGTTCAAAAGCTGACAGTGGGTTGCAAAGAGTTGCAGCAATAACACTTAACGTTAGGAAGTCAATATATCACATTGATCCAATGCACAAGAAGTACTTTTACAGAAGTATTTTTATTTATCCTTGCTGTCTAAATGCCGATACAGGCAGTTCTCAACTTATGACCATAACTGAGCCCAAAATTTCTGTTGCTAAGCAAAACATTCTTGAAGTGAGTTTTGCCCCATTTTCTTGCCAATTGGATCTTGGGATTTAGAGAGTTGAGATATACAGGTGACACTTGAAAAATTAGAATATCGTGCAAAAGTTCATTTGTTTCAGGAATGCAATTTAAAAGGTGAACCTAATATATGAGATAGACTCATTACATGCAAAGCAAGATAGTTCAAACCGTGATGTGTCATAATTGTGATGATGATGGCTTACAGCTCATGAAAACTCCAAATCCACAATCTCAGAAAATTAGAATATTACATGCAGTCAATAAAACAAGGATTATACATAGAACAATATCGGACCTCTGAAAAGTATAAGCATGCATATGTACTCAGTATTTGATTTGGGCCCCTTTTGCAGCAATTACTGCCTCAATGTGTTGTGGCATGGAAGCTATCAGCCTGTGGCACTGCTGAGGTGTTATGGAAGACCAGGATGCTTCAATAGCTGCCTTCAGCTCTTCTGCATTGTTCAGACTCATGTCTCTCATCTTTCTCTTGGCAATGCCCCATAGATTCTCTATGGGATCAGGTCAGGCAAGTTTGCTGATCAATCAAGCACAGTAATCCCACGGTCATTGAACCAGGTTTTGGTGCTTTTGGCAGTGTGGGCAGGTGCCAGGTCCTGCTGGAAAATGAAGTCAGCATCCCCATAAAGCTTGTCTGCGGAAGGAAGCATGAAGTGCTCCAAAATCTCCTGGTAGGCGGCCGCGTTGACCCTGGACTTACTGAAGCACAGTGGACCAACACCAACAGATGACATGGCTCCCCAAATCAACACAGACTGTGGAAATTTCACACTGGACTTCAAGCATCTTGCAGTGTGTGCCTCTTCATTCTTCCTCCAGACTCTGGGTCCTTGGTTGCCAAATGAGATGCAAAAGTTGCTCTCATCAGAAAAGAGGACTTTGGACCACTGAGCAACAGACCAGTTCTGTTTTTCTTTAGCCCAGGTAAGATGCTTTTGACATTGTTTGTTGTTCAGGAGCGGCTTGACAAGAGGAATACGACATTCCAAGCCCATGTCCAGGATCCATCTGTGTGTGGTGGCTCTTGATGCACTGACTCCAGCCTCAGTCCACTCCTTATGAAAGTCCCCAACACTTTTGAATGGCCTTTTCCTGACAATCCTCTCCAGGCTGCGGTCATCCCTGCTGCTTGTGCACCTTTTTCTTCCACACTTTTCCCTTCCACATAACTTTCTATTAATGTGCTTTGATACAGCACTTTGGGAACATCCAACTTCTTTTGCAATTACCTTTTGAGGCTTTCCCTCCTTATGGAGGGTGTCAGTGATGGTTTTCTGCACAACTGTCAGGTCAGCAATCTTTTCCATGATTGTGATTCCTACTGAACCAGACTGAGAGACCATTGAAAGGCTCGGGAACCCTTTGCAGGTGTTACGGCTTAATTACCTGATTAGAGTGGGACACTTTGAGCCTAGAATATTGTACCTTTTCACAATATTCTAATTTTCTGAGATTGTGGATTTGGGGTTTTCATGAGCTGTAACCCATCACAATTATGACACATCATGGCTTGAACTATGGTGTATGTAATGAGTCTATCTCATATATTAGTTTCACCTTTTATGTTGCATTCCTGAAATAAATGAACTTTTGCACGATATTCTAATTTTTCGAGTTTCACTTGTATAATATCTTTAGAAAATGTTGGATAACTACAAATTTGTGGCAAAGAGCTATACATTTTCTTTGGTGGGAAAGTGGAGACAGATGAGTTTTTCTCCCTTTCTTTTAACATTGAACTCAAGATCATCCCATGAAGTTAAAGGGTTGAGAGCCAGGATAAATACATGGATACAAATTATAATTAACATTTTGAATATTGCTTGCTGCATGAAGTGATGATGGACACCAACTTAGATGGCTTTAATCTATCAACTAAATGAAGAATAAGACTATCTTCAGCCAACAGCTGCCTAGTAGTACCTCTGCAATCACATTCTATTGAGTAGAATAAAGGAGAAAGAATTCATTGGAGGAGTCTTCCGAATAAGTGGAAACTCTTTGAAAACATCAAAACCAGGTGCTCTACTTCAACCAGTGAACAACAACTTTCCCTCACTCAACAACGTTCTCTCACTCAACATTCTCTCACTAAAATGAAGCTAAGCACCTGACTCACAGTGTTAAGTGATGCCTTGTAATTCCAGGGGAAGATATTTTCTAAACTCAAGATTGGAAAGAAGAAATTATGTTATTGTACGTCCAGGTCCAAATGAAAAATTGTGTATGTGTGTCAGGTGTGAAGAATCAGGACCATGCATTAGCTTCCAGTTAACCTGATTTATTGCTCATGTCTGTTCACAAGAATCTGGTCAACTTACGAGTGAGCACTAAATTGGTGCTAGATAAGAGTCAGTGGAATTCAAAAGGGGCTAGATTTGGACTGCTTGTGGGAATGTAATGACTCCAGGCTAATTTCTCTCTTGACTCCACCCCCAGGCTCTACTTGTCCTTCTCCTACGACTTTCATATTTATTTATTTATTTAGTCAAGCATGTTTTTCATAACAGATATAATTAGCAACATGATTATGAGTACATGATATGGGTATGGATAAAAGGGGACATTGGGATAGGGATGGTAGACATGTTGATGCTTTTATGCAAACCCCCACAGACCTCTTAGGAATGGGATGAGGTCAACAGTAGACAGTCTAAGGTTAAAGTTTTGGGGGTTTCAGGATGTAACAACAGAGTCAGGTACGGAGTTCCAGGCATTGGCCACTCTGTTGCTGAAGTCGTATTTTCTGCAGTCGAGTTTGAAGTGGTTTACTTTGAGTTTGTATCTATTGTGCACTCGTGTATTGTTGTGGTTGAAGCTAAGCAGTTATTGATAGGTAGGACATCATAGCAGATAATTCTATGTACTAAGCTTAGGTCAGACTGAAGGCAGCATATCACGCATGTAGGTTTCTTGCAGAGAACTTTCCATTTTAGTCAGGATAGGGTCATTTGCCAGATAGAGCCATTCTCCGATAGAATTTGGTATCAGCATTTTCTCAACCCACTTTTGACATTGCAGGTGAAATATAACCTCTCTTGCCACATAAAGCCAATCAGCTGTAGATTGTGCTGTAATTAATATTCATTGGGTAATGAGCAATGCTATTAAAATACTTTCAGCCTTTGTTTCCAGAACACTGTATCATTTAGGATTATTGCTATATTTGACAAGTGTACTGTTTGGACTATGTACACAACAGCAGTGTACAAGATGATTATTTCTAAGAACCGAAGGTGCATTCAAGAGATATGGATGAATTGCCTCATTACTTTTGCATAACAAAAGTAACAGAATTTCTATAAACCATGGTTTTGAAGGTGGCCCGTCTTTCTTTAGGGATAACAAAAAACAGAAGCAGGCATTAGGAAGACATATAAAATCTAGCTGCCATAACAGAAGCTTGGAGAACGCAAAGACTGGTTGCAAAGCTGTGTAGGAGATGGAGGGAGGCACAGCCAAATATTTCAAGGACATGTTAATGACAGCAATTCATTATCAATGGCAATGCCTATAAACAAGCTCTTCTACATATTTTTCTCCCTCTTCAATGTTAAGCAAGACAATGGTAGGTATTCTAATGCATTCAGAAATATTCAGATGAGGGCAAAGAGTCATTGTAATGACATCTTTTGAGGACGAATCAAGAGCAAATAAAAGTATTGGCAAAGCAGTTGACTTTGAGACCCATAACCAAATAATAATAATAAAAAACAGAGTCAGAGAACATTAAAAATGACATGGTTTGACATGACAAGAAGAGCTGGTGGAGTCAAGTTGTAATTGTGTATATGAAATATATTATACATTGCTCCTGCAATCTGGCATATGTCATGTAAGAATATTTTTCCCCTGCCATTTCTTAAATACTGCAAGCTTTACCTTAAAGTTAAGGAATTTTGATCTTGCAGTAGCTGTTCTTTCTTAATATCAGAAGGTCATTCCCTGTTACCCTGAGCTAAGCAGAATTTCAGAATGAAGAACAGAAGACAGTAATGTTCAATTAAGAAGTCAAGGAAGGAGAGGCATCCTGCTAGGAAGAACACTTTTGTGTAAACTGGGTGACACTTTCAGCACCAACGTTCTCCCACAGGCATGCTAAAAAAGAGAGTAGAAGACAAAACATGGAATGATAGGATTGGAAGGGACCTTGGAGGTCTTCTAGTCCAACCCCCACTGCACAGGCAGGACAGCCTATACCATTCTGGACAAATGGCTGGAGTATTTCCCAACTCTATTGTCAGATGGCATTCCATTGATATTATTTTTAAAACAAAAAATATTGAAAATTAGGTTTTAAAAACGTGATCTTTTTAATAGATATCAGTCTTTACATTGTTATATGAGCAATATGTCACCCAATGGTATCAATATTTATGTACAGATATACAGACATACAGATATACAAATAAACAGATATACAGATATAAAGATACACACACACACACATATATATATGTATACACACATTGTAAATCTTTGTATCAATTTCTGTCTTAGACATTATGTTGCAGTATAATCTGTTCTTAAATTCTAATTCACATTTTTTGACTTCCTTTCATATCCCTCAATTATAATTTTTTTCCCATATTTCATAGAATACTGAAGTGTTTTGCTCCTTCAGTTCTAACGTCAAACTATCTAACTCGGTGCACTGAAGATTTTTTTTTTTCTATTATTACTTCATCATTTGGTATTCCTTTTAACTTCCATGTTTGGGGAAATGATGAACTTGCAGCTGTGATAACACGAATAATTAGATATATACCACTGATATGATTTAATATAAACATATCCTGTTAGGATTTTTAAAATGTATACAGGGATGTTAACATCTTTATATCTAACATTTTTTATAATTTTATAAAGCCTTTTATGATTTTTTTAAAAGGTTATAAAGCACATATTAGATAAAATTATTTGCCAAAAGGGGGATATATTAGAAGAAAAGTGCACGCAGTTATTACAAATTTTCAAATATGAAAAAAAGCTTAACAAGTTAAAAATCAATCAATTAATTATGAACTAAATAGGCAAATCCATAGTAATGAAATAATCCAGGAGTTACGGATGGGAGAGTAGAAAATGTAATTTATAATCTCATGGTGAATTTGAAAGATTTATGTCAATGCTGTGAAGAATCTTAGAAAGGGAGAAAAAAGAGATCGCATTGATACGACTATTGCACAGGGATCTTAAAAACACATTTACATGAAACTTAACATCATACATATACTAAATATCTGAATGCGAAGGAGATGCAACCAGCTTGGGAGGCATAAAGCATGGGAGGGGGACAGCCAAAAAACTGAGGAAAAAAACCAGATTTGTTGTTGCTTAAATGCATTATAAATTATGTATTTTAGTAAACACTTATTATTTTTAAAAAAGCAGACAAAACAACTATTTTTTTTTTTTTTTTGAGATTCTGATCAGCTTTTTACCCTCCTGTTGGCTGGAGTTTTTCCACCATTCTGCATCAAGAGTAAAACAAATGTTTGCCTGCATGTGTCATGGGAGTTCCATCAGTCTTCAAATTTAAATTGTGAAAACAGACTTTCTATACAATTCACTGCAACCATGATTCCTAAATCACCATGCTGCAGTTGTTTAAAATCAGCAGACTGATTCAAAGTCTGTCAAAGTCAGTCAAAGACTGTCCTGTATATACTCTTTCTGAAATATTTTTTTTTGATTAAATCATTGGAATGTTGTGCCAATCTTGGAATCGGACAGTGGGGAGGAATAGGGACCAGTCCGGGAGTCTTGAGAGGATTCAGAAGAGGGTCCTGCATCCAATGCAGAGATGGGGCCAGGACCACCTGGGAGTGACATGCTGACTCCAGAGCATCCAGAGTCTGGCAGCAGTAAGGCAGAGGAACCAGGGGAGCCTGTTCCCAGTGCGCATGTGCACAGAGCTGCTAGAAGGCAAGAGCAGCTGAGACAAAAGAGGCAATTCGGGAGTAAGGCTTGGAGGTGATGCCCCTCCCATAAGGTATAAACGTTGTCCTGACCCAACCCTGTTACCAGCAAGAAAATCTCAAACAAACTCAGTAACTCACACCTTCACAGCTTTAATCTACAAATAGATTTTTTTGTAGATAAAAGATGGCTTGCAGCCAATTCGTCCAACCAGAAAAGCCTTGACAGAATTCTTCAGATAAGTCGGAGTCTCTACACATGATGCTGAGTCCTTCAAACATTTTTGCTTTCTGCAAAAGCAAAAACCCTTTGAAACCAGGCTTATATTCCCTGGAGGGAGGGGCCATTAAGTTGCATTCTTACTCCTGAGTTGCCTGTTCTGCTCCAGCTGTTCTCTTCTACAAATCATCCTGTGCTCACTCGCACTTAGTACAGGCTCCTCAGGAACCTCCTCCTCACTGCTGCCAACTAACCACAACAAAGGTGAAGAAACTTTTGTAGGAAGCAAAGTCATTTGTTCTGCGGATTAATCCTTGAAGCTCTGTGAGGACTTTGTACTTTGGTTGGTATTTTTTGTAGTTCATTTGGCACCTTAGTTGTTGGCAGCAATTCAAAGAAGAGAAAGGTGGGTGCTTATCTAGAGGGACTGTTTGGGACTCATTACCGGCTGGGAATGAACATAATTCCCAGCTTTGCAATAAAACAAGAGTTGTTTTGACTATGCATGTGCTTAATTACGGTCTAGGGAAGCCTTGGTCAGAACAGATATGCAATATTTCAGTTGGAACAGTTGGTTGTTGAAAACACATGTTCATAATTCAACTGTGATTTCATCCTTTGGTCTTGAAAACCACTCCAGAGTCATGACCAAGCATGGGAAAAGAAACTTCACTCATCCAGGATATTATTCTACAACCATCTCTCCAGCTGAGCCTACTGATACAATGATCGGAATCAAGAGAGAGACCGTTTTACAGAAAACTATTCCCTTGAACAACAGGGGTTCTTCTTCCAGTCAAATCCACTGACCTCCCCGACCTCCTGAGTAGCCAATATCAAAGCCTGAAGGCTTAAAGCTGGAGGCAAAAGAAGAGAAAGGAAGGAACTGTCTAACTTGCTTAAGATTTAGATTTTCTGTCTTGGAGAAACTTTCCATCCGCTTAAAAGAAAACAAATACTGAACTGAAATCTACCTTGCAAGATCTCAGAAACATTCTTCCTCTGTGAAACAGGACTCTGGTTTTCCATCTAATTTCCCCATATGATTTTTTTTTGCATTTTTCTTGAAGTATCAGGCACAAAAATACATCTTAATGCTCCAGATATTTAAGAACTTGCTTATGAAAGTCTGTTTGGGCTGTCAGTGAAGGTGCTGGACTAGGAGTGGGAGTAACTTGAGTTTTAGTCCTACGTTTGGTATGAAAGCCATCTGGTGTTTTTGAGTCCATCCCTCGCTCCCAGCCCAGGAACAAAGCAAATATGTTTTGAAACTATCTAAGAAAGTTGTATTGATTAGGCCATGTATTCTCAAAAAAAAAAAAAAAAACACTTTAATCACATTACAAAGAAGACGTTGAGATTTTGGCAAGAGAGCAGAGATGAGGAGTTAAGCTTTTTTGCCTATATATGTTTGAATAATATAATGAGGGTTACTTAAAATGGATAAATGTGATAGAGATTATTAATACTGTTAGTTTGAACTGGATAGATATGAATGATACCCAGAACCAACTCTGTTCACACCCAATACGGATGTAATTTAAAAAAAGAAAAATTTAAAAAAAAAATAAAAAAAAGATGATTAGGAGACTGCAGGCTAAAAACATACGAAGAACGGTTGCAGGAACTGGGTATGTCTACTTTAATGAAAAGAAGGACTAGGGGTGTTATGATAGCAGTGTTTCAATCTCTCAGGGGCTGCCACAAAGAAGAGGGAGTCAAGCTATTCTCCGAAGCACCTGAAGGCAGGACAAGAAGCAACAGATGGAAATTAGTCAAGGAGAGAAGCAACCTAGAATTAAGGACAAATTTCCTGACAGTTAGAATGATCAGTGGAACAACTTTCCTTCAGAAGTTGTAGATGCTCCAACACTGGAAGTTTTTAAGAAGATGTTGGATAACCATTTGTCCAAAGTGGTGTAGGGTTTCCTGCCTAAGCAAGAGGACTAGATCAGAGGTCTCCAACCTTGGCAATTTTAAGACTTGTGGACTTCAACTCCCAGAATTCCTCAGCCAGCAAAGCAATTCTGGAAGTTGAAGTCCCCAAGTCTTAAAGTTGCCAAGGTTGGAGACCCCTGGACTAGATGACCTTCAAGGTCCCTTCCAAATCTGTTATTCTGTTCTGCTCTGAGTTGTTAAACAGTGAGGACAGATGGAAACATATACGATCCATTATTAGCAGATTACATTTCTCAATCTCAAAATATTTTCCACTATTTTCTGAGCATGGAAACACAGCTGCCTTGAATATCCTTGAAGTGTTCTAAGACTGGAACAGACTCAACTCAAGCTGAAAACACCTATTTATAGTGTAAAATGGGAATGTTTCACATCAAAATCATCAGATCAGTAGAAGAAGCCATCCTGCAAAAAGTCAGACCAAATTGGTGTGCACTTGAACCAGCTTTTTCAAGCTTGACGTGTGGAGCTTAATGTTCCAAAGTTTCAGATTTGAAATGCTTTGCCCAATCTATCCAATACATTTGCAGAAAGCAAATTCCCTCTATAACTAAATGCAAATTGGTACATTATTATTATTTATTTATCCAACCACCCTGAAAGCAGTTGTACTCTAGGAGAATTAAATGTTCAAAAGAAGTTGCAAATGAAAACTTAAATAATGCTTACAGCACTAAACTAAAATTATAACATTTAAAAGCGCTGTCACAATATGGCATACATAATTCAGGGTACTAATTATTCCAGGAGTTGGGAGGCTGCCATGGAGAACATTCTGTAGTCTGTATGGGAGAAAGTTGTTCCAGATATGAAGGGTTATCAGATCAGTTTGTAAAGCTGGAGTCTTTTCCTTTGCCCCACCTTCCGTTTTGCTGGTGTTGGAATATCACAAAAGAACAATCCACAATGGGGAGGAACTGTAAGGCAAGTGATGCTTTATGAACAAGTCAATATTTAGGTCTTTATAAGGATAGTCAAACAAGGATGCAGTGGCTCAGTAGCTAAGATGCTGAGCTTGTCAATCAGAAAGGTCAGCAGTTCAGTGGTTCAAATCCCTAGAGCCGCATAATGGAGTGAGCTCCTGTTATTTGTCCTAGCTTCTGCCCACCTAGCAGTTCGAAAGCATGTAAAAAATGCATGTAGAAAAATTGGGACCACTTTGGTGGGAAGGGAACAGAGTTCTGTGAGCCTTCGTCATTTAGTCATGCCAGACACATGACCATGGAGACATCTTCGGACAGCGCTGGCTCTGGAACAGAGATGATCACCATCCCCTAGAGCCAGAAACTTCTAGCATGTATGTGTGAGGGGGACCTTTACCTTTAACCTTAAGGGTAGTCACAAGCTTTACTTCACAAGCTACATGAGGTGGAGAATGTGATTGGAGGAATACTGACTTAGTGCTGGAGTGTGTGTATGTGTGTGTGTGTGTGTGATAATAAATGGAGCCTGCACAATATATGGCCTCTTGTCACCCACTTTAAATGCCATCTAACTCTTGAGGCAGACAACTCTTAAGACAGTATGCTAATTCTATATCATAACCCTAAACTACAGGAGGATTAATGATGGCAGAAGCAATGTTCATGCAGCCCATAATAGAAATGTCAGCAAAAGGCATAACACCTGCTTCCTAGACCGCATAAATGCTCCGCTTATGAATAATGTGATTTTATATGGGTGCCAAGCATATAAGAACATGGCAGGCTAAACTTGGTAACATCTTTTGCTTTTCTTTGTGATATGCTAGATTTATTGCATAAAACAAATATCCAAGGGGAAGAATGAGAAGTATGATTTAACTTCATTTTAGGACTGTACTTATTCATATTATTTTATTTTATTTTAATTAATACATTGCCCTAGTTTGTTTTCATGAAGAATTAGCAACGTATTGCTACATCAGTTGCTCTATACACATTTATAAGGCAAATGCACAAATGTCTGTCTCACTCCGTTTTGCTGGCAGCGCTGCCTGTAATGCAAACTTCTGCTTATTTCTGCTACAGTTTTGATCTAGGCCAAAACGAAGGAATTGTGTGCACACGGACAATATTTTTTTTTTTTTTTGCTGCCTTGGTTTTTGAAAAGGTCATCACAATAAATGAAAAGACAGGGAGGCTCTTTCTGTGGAAAATGAAGTGCACACACATCACTAAATTAATTTAGTTGTCAAAGATCTAGTCTCGGGTGCCTGAAGGAGAACACAAACACTATTTTATAAATTAATTGCACGCTGAAAAAGTAAGCAGATTGTCCCTATTAGAGCCAGAAAGTAAGTTACGGAGACAGTCATCCGATGAGCAGAAGTGATGATGGAGGAGTGGATGGGTGGGGAAAGTGTCATTTCTGCTCCAAAAAAGGAAGCACGATTAAACAGTGGACCTTCGAAGTATATCCAAAAGATTCTGCTAGAGTAAAAAGTGTCATTGATTCAATCATGCGCACGACTTTTACAAATACAACAAAAATGTTGAGCTTCTCACACATTCTGGACAATCCATCTGCAAATAACCATTTCAACCTCATCTTTCTCACAGACCTGCATCTGTAAGAGGACAACTTCTGCTGAAAGAAAATATTTAGTAGAAGAAGCTTTTTAGTGTAAAGAAGTTATATGGGGGTATGAATATATATTGTTTGGAAAAACTGTCTACTCATACCGACAACGTCCCAACGAGCCTTCAATCAGTCTTTGCCAATGAGCCTTGAATTGGTCTTCCTTAAATTCCAGAAATAAATTTCCTTAAATTTATTTATTACAAAACCACTCTCAAACTTTCTTTCTGTTATTTTTCCTCTCTTCTCTCACTCCCAATCAGGCAGAAAAATGCTTGTTCTGAAGGTCAAATTGTGTTGTAAAGTCAGAACAAAAAGACAATGCAGACAGAAGCATGATGTGCCATAATAATGGCTGGAGATGTTTGCATGGTGAGCAATATTAATTTTAATAACATTCCTCCACAGGTGCAAAAATATGCAGTCTCTCTTGATGTATAATTCAAGTCACCCTACAAGATCTCCTGCTGATTGCAACGCTAATAAGCACCCGTTTTACTATACTTAAACAGATTGCTGAGTGTTTTAGTCATGAAAAACATTAAAAGACCAAATCAAATTTCCATCCACAGCTGAAGGAAGGTTCATCATACTCAGCTCCATTTCAGCAACTGGTCATACATTTTGAATAGCAGTTGCTGTTCAGTGTCTGTCATTGTCAGGTTCCAAAAAAAAAAAAAAAAAAAGACACATTGAGATTCTTCCAAGCAGTTTGTGTTACTTTTCCTCATCTACAGACAGAAATCTACTTCTTGGTAAACTTAAAGAAAGTGGGATAAAGAGCATCACCACCAGATGGATTTGTAACAGGCTGCAAATCATACTTAATGTGTAGTCCTTAATGATACTACATCCACATGGAGGGAAGCAGAGGTGGTATTCAGCAGGTTCTGATCAGTTTTGGAGAACCGGTAGCAGAAATTTTGAGTAGTTCAGAGAACCGGCGAATACCATCTCTGACTGACCCCACCCCCATCTATTCTCTGCCTCCCGAGTCCCAGCTGATCGGCTGGGTCTTCTTTTGTTGTCTGCACAGGAGAACGGGGCTGGAAAGCAGGTGAGCGGGGTGGGGAGGGAATGGAGATTTTACAGTATCTTTCCCCTGCCATGCCCACCAAGCCACGCCCACCAAGCCACACCCACCAAGCCACACCACGTCTAACAAGCCAATAGTAAAAAAAAAATTGAATCCCACCACTGGAGGGAAGTAAGCAGTGGGGTACCATAAGATTCCTCCTTATGGCTGAGGGCTTTTTAATATTTTCATAAATGATTTAGATGAGGGAATAGAAGGGGAACTCATCAAATTTGCAGATGACATAAACTGGCAGGAATATTCAACACCCATTGATAGACTCAAGATCCAGGTGGATCTTGACAAACTTGGACACTGAGCCCTATCCAACAAAATGAAGTTCCACTGTACAGAAAAGTAAAGTTTTACACTCAGGGGAAGAAAAACCAAGTGTACCGATTAGGTGAAAATTGGCTCAATAGCAGTAACTGTGAATAGAATCTTGCCGATCCTAAAGCAGAATTCCAGAGGTCATGTTTTGCACAGTTTATCTAACTAAGATAAGTCAGCATGATGGGAGGCAGAAATCCTGAAGAAGAAGAAAGATGTGTAGAAAAGAGTAGCACCCTTCACTCCTTCTGCTTCTGCTTCACTGATCAAATAATCTCTTGAAGACATTCTAAGGCATTTAATGTATTTGGTTTCTCAGCTACTAAGATTGTTGGTCAAGCAGGTACAAAGATAGTCAGGGAAAAAGGCCCCTTGTCAATTAACAGCAGTGCTGATTTACCACCAACATATCAGATACTTGGAAACCAAGGACTTGATAGCACAAGGAAACAACAGCCAACAACTTAATAGCCAGCCACCAACAATGCAATCAACAACTAAAATTCCACACACAACCAGGCACCACATAAATACTATGCATAAAATAGGCCAGAGCATATGAGAGAGAAGTTCTGTGAGCATGGGATCCGGCCCCAGTCTGAAATCTCAGAAGACTAAACCTCTGGCCCTGGTGATTGACCCAGATTGGATCCTGCAACATCCCAAGGCATTGATTGAGCCTGGAATAGGAAAGCCATTCCCTTATTTTGCAGGGAAAAGAAACAAACTTTTTGGGAAATTTGGAGAACCTAGTTGTGCACAGCAGTTTTCAGTGAAAACTGTGTTGTCTGCATGTAAAAGCATGCATGTGCGTGATCTGGAAAACTTATCGAGTGACTTCTGACTGACCCATCATTTTATTTGGGGCTGGAATACATCACAGATGGATTGGACTCTACACTGTTTACTAATAGCATATCCTAAGCCTTGGAGTATGCTGGCAAAATCAGCAAGCCCAATTTCTACCACAGGCTTCATCCAGAGCCTCAGGAGGTTCAAAGCACAGCCAAATATTTCAAATTTCATCCCTGCAAATAAACTTGCTGCAAGATGCTCAACTGTTGACAGCTAAAAAAAATAAAGGTTTTTAAATGGAGCTTTTAAGAATGTGTGTAGCATGGAGAGGGAAACATATTGTTGGAGAGAGACTGTCCTGGTTGAGAGGACGGATCAAGTAAGGAATCAGTCTGGAATCCTTAACTAAACACAAGAGGGCACAGTCCAACCCATCCCTGAATGCATTTGAACCTTAACTAGTTTTTCCTCGCCAGTCTGAGAAGATTTCCTGTGAAATTGGCACTGAAGAGTTGAACTCTAAACATGTAGATCTGGTTATTTGCACCTGACACATATCCAAAGACTGTGGCCTGTGTAAGTTATCAGAAGAAGCCAGATATCATTATGGGAATAGTATTGTAGATTAACAGTAAATATACCAAAGCTGGGTAAAGAAATCTAAATATCCTCTACAAGTTTTCAGATAACAGGATAACAGAGTTGGAAGGTACCTTGGAGATCTTCTAGTCCTGCCCAGACAGGAAACCCTATAACATTTCAGACAAATAGTTGTCCAGTCTCTTTTTAACAACCTCCCAGTGTTGTTAAACACCCACAACTTCTGGAGGCAAATGTTTACACTGGTTAATTGTTTTAACTGTCAGGAATTCCATATGGAGACTATCATTTTCCATTTATGGTGGCCTCAGCCACTTGGGATAGACTAAGTGGCAACATGAAGAATCTACCTCTACAGTTTTGAACATATATTCTTGTGTAACTTTGGAGGAAACTCAAGGAGAGATTGTTAATATTTCACAGGTCCCTCCTCACTCACCCACCTTTCGCTATCTAAAGCCCTGTTATTATAGAAGAAGATTTTTTTTAGTTCAATTTAAAATGAACTACACAATGATTACCTAAAGGAGCATTAAGTGAAATATGCCAGATAATTCCATCATATTTTTTAAAAATCTATCCACAGTTTGTCAGTTGACTGAAAGGATTAAGATTCTCAAAGGCAATGAGAGAAACTTCTCTTTATTGAATTCCAGGGCTTCTACATAAGCTCAGAATTACAGTAGATCTCTCCCTCCCTCCGTCCTTCCCTTCCTCTGTGTGTGTGTATGTGTGTGTGTGTGTAAAGACAGAACTAGCATTTATTCTTATTTCTCATCTTGTAGAGCAGAAGACTCATTTCCCAGCAGAAACCATTTGTGGCAGTTTTTAACTTCCCATTATTGTAGGAGTTGCATATTAATGGTTATTTTTGTTCACTGTTTCTACTGATCAATATTTTTATCCAGTTTTACTACCCCATCTATCTTTATGAGATTGGAAACCATGAGGGGACCATCAAAATGGCAGTCTAATACTATTTAATATATGTATAAATATTTCTATGTCTTGTGCATTTAAGACTCCCGTTCTGGGCTCTTAAATGTAAATGCTAACATCCTCCTCGCATTTTGTGGTATTTGCCCCCTAAAGAGACAGGCCTCCTAAATAAGGAGTCAAAAAGATGGCAAATCAGCAGAGGAATCTAAGTTGCCTTTAAATTCTGATTTTCAGGATGAAGAACGTTTGAATTCATTTCCTTTGATGCAGAAGAAGACATCTATATGGAAAAAAAAATGTCTCAAATCCTGAACATTTTTTTTTCCCCAGGAGCGTTTGTCCACTTTCTATTTTCAAATCCTTCCCCAAATCATTTTTTAAACTTTCTGGATAACCTACAAATAACAGAATGACAGAGTTGGAAGAAGACACCTTGGAGATCTTCTAATCCAGCCCCATGCTTAAGCAGGAACCTCAGGGTGGGTTTCTACTGGTTCTGTCCACCTCTGTAGAATCGGTAGCTCTGAAGAGCAGCAGACATAGAACCGGTTCTATGTCTGCTGCTCTTTTGACCCACTCGCCCACCCAGGATCTTACCTGACCTTTATTTCCTGCTTTTTCAACCGCAGCTGCTTTGCGCGACACAGCCATGGTTGAAAAAGCAGGAAAACAGGGCTTCAAATACTGTGGCAATCAATGTAAAGCATAACCTGTTGGTACGTATCTATATATATATAGATAGATCTGTTGATCAATATTGATCTTGTATAACACTCTACAAACATGTCAGGAAGCAGGTAGCAAATTTGATTTGTTTTTTAATACACCTATCTGGGATACATGTATTAAACTTTGATACATACAGACAGACCATAGTTTGCCACTGATACAGGGGTTTTATGTTTTTTTTGCCATTTTATGTTTCTATATTACATTTTGGCTTGTTTATGTCATCCAGTGACAATTACCTACAGTATTTTTTTTTTCTATACAAAAGGATAACCATGTTCCTGTTCTAAAATTTGTTAAATCTTTTATAAAGGAAGCATAAAATCATTTTAAGACAGCAGCACTTACATAACTGTTCTGCATGCATGGGGAAGAGGGCAATAAAAACAAAGAAATTTCATATTACTTTAAGCCCATTGGTTTAGCTTTCATACCACACATTATTATTTTTTAAATCTAAAGTATGTCTATTTATATATCTCTTTACTTCATCTCCTTACATGATGACCTGGATATTCAATTTCAAAACCTCAGTTAGCTAATACTTCTGGGGTTTTTTAAGCTTGCCCATGCATTTTCAAATGCTTTTTACATTTTGTAAATACAAATGCATTTTGTAAACTTTTTAAAGCAACTCTCAAGAAAAGAAAACCAAGAAAAATTCAACCATGGTCTAAAGAAATAACCAAAACCAGTTTCTTGTACAGACAAAAAATTAGTAGGAGTTTTTCACACAAGAAGATTTTCAAATGATACATTGAACTTTTCATGGCTTACTTTATCTGCCCTGTGGGTTCTTATTGAATCACGAGTCTTAAAATATTAAAAGGCTGAGCAAATTTACTCCCTTGTGTTGCTCTGCATAGTCTTCCAGTTCCTACATGCTTAAATCTGTATTCATAATTCTTAAATTCCCACAAAGTAAAATTATCATATTAATACCGAAAAGATATTGCAGCATTTAGTGATTATGATTTCATGGTTTCATCTATCAAGGAAGTTTTGTTATATTTTGTCTTTAATCTCCAGATCAACCCCAAAACAGGAGAAGGCGAGACATCTTAAAATCATTCTTTTGGTTTTAAGAAGACATTTTGCAAAAGGTACTTGCAATAGGGAAATTTGGATCTCAAACATGTTAACATTGTTTTTCCAAGACTACAGATGCAATTCCAAAACAAGGAGCCTTAATTTTACAACTGAAATTTATTTCAAATCTCTATTGTCAAACTATATTTTTAAACACAATCTCCAGTTCCTCTCAAGAGGCAGTGGCTACTCTATGACACACTCATCTCTTATTTAGAAACAACAAAAGTCCAAGTGATAAGACATTCTGCAGACCATATGGAGTGCTAACTGGAAAGCAGATGTATTATGCACATCCACACACTATCTCTCACACATGGCATATTGTGGTAAATTAGTAATAGAATCAAATGCAAGCATCTAGGGAGTATTTCAAATCAGGCAGCCCAAATTCCCAGATTAAACACCACAGGCTTCTTAACAGGCTGCAGTTTCAAAGGTTAAACGGCACTGCTGAAGCAACAACAACAACAGAACAAGGCAAGATTTAGTACTTCGAAGTCTTTGACACTTTCTGAGCTTGGTGGATTGCTTGCAGATGTTTCGTTACCCAACTTGGTGACATCATTGATGATGTTGATGTTCCTTAGTTGGGTGCTGATGTGTTTACCTAGTTGGGTATTGAAATGTTTGCAAACAAACTATCAAGCTCAGAAAGCACCAAGGATACCACAGTTCAACTCTGAACTACAAATATTCCCTTCCACTAACTACATTATCATGCAAGCAGCATAGGTCAATTCATACATTCTTTTTTCAAGGATGGGCTTCTTAGTCAATTTAAAACTTAGCACGTGGCTGGTAGAATCACCTACTCATTTCCTTGGAGATATGCTGGCAGTACATCCTCCTCTCGGGCTTCTGGGAAGGGAATAAATGAGTTTATGAAGATATTCTTCCTTCCCATCTTAGGGTTGTTTTTTTCTTCCGAGTTGTGTTATTCTAGCCAAGGATGTGAGAACAGCCTTTATCTTCTGGCTAGATTGCTCCAAGAACAAACACCACGTTTGTGCTAATTTCCAGGTTTTCTGTAGTTTTCTTATCCGAGGTTTCATTTGCAATTCACAAATGCACAGACAAATACAATTACGGCATGTAATTTGGTGGTGGTTAGAATCTGCTGAAAGGGTCCTGCACAAGCAATTGGGTGATGGCCATTACTAAAGATTACAGGGAACATTTCTAAGAATTGTTTTTCCTCAGTCACCATCTTTCTATAGAGCTCTCTCTCTCTCTCTCTCTCTCTCTCTCTCTCTGTGTGTGTGTGTGTGTGTGTGTGTATCCGCAATTGCTATAAAACAAATTGAGTTGTGACCTCTAAATGAGATATCCTGATTTTGCTTGAATGTTTGATTGCCTGAAGAACCTTAAGAAAGATAAGGGTATTTGGCAAAATGATTACTATTTTTCAGTGCTAGCCAGTGAGATACAAAGTCATTAAATATTTGATTAAGAAAATGCCTTTCCTGTCAGGCATTTGGGAAAAAAAAATCTAAACTCTCAAGAAACTAAGCATAAGCATGTGAAAGAACTGTTAATATGGAGAAAGCGATCCTTTTTTTTCCATTCCTTATTCTACAACCACCACAAATATTCTGAGTTATTGAATCTGCAGGCTCTTTATCGGGTAAATTAACTGTCCATAATTCTGATGATTAACCCTGAATTTTATAATGTATCATGGAGGTAAGTCAACTTCTACACTTAAGAAAACCAACTAAGAAGATGGTTAGAAGTTATGAAACTCTGATTAATACAACTTAAGCAAAGTGTCACTTATGTAGAAGTATAATATACCATTAATGCTTTATGTCTTCAAAGAAATATAAGTAACATCTACCAGCAGAAGGATATAAACAGCAGCATCTAAAGCATTTAGCATTTTCTCCGACAGATAAAAGCAGTGTTGCGCTGTTGTATCACAGAATGCCCTTTTTTGCAATATGCATGCAACCTCGCAACACATAGGAAGTAGGCTTTGCATTTCAACTGCCACAACTTTGCTTTCATTGATCTGACTCTCTTTTCCACCTCCGAGGATACTGTTGGAAACAAAGAACTAATTCAGACAATTTATTAACTCGGCTGCTCTTTAGAGTTTAAAACTGGAACTAAAATGTTCTTGAAAATAACTCTGTCTGTTTATTATCCCCCTCCCTGATATACTGAGGGTAGTTCATGGGTGATGAAGACCCTGCAGGGATCCTTGGAGTTATGGTACCATGTGCAAGCATGCATGAATATCTGTGTATGCAATCTAAATATTCATACATAATTTATGGAAACAGTGCCACTAACAGAATTCCTGACCTTGGCTTATGTACAGAAACCAAGAAAGACATTTTGAGGGTCTTCTAAGCAGCTTCCTTTATTGCCAGTCACCTATAGACAGAAATCTTGCCAAATTAAAGCAGACTGTTTGCACCATTATACATAAACTTTGAGAGTTAAGGCAGGAAGGAGCTGCCTTAACTGTGGTGGAATGTAGTCTTGATTCCCAGGAGGCGAGAAGTGCATTCAGGAGGAGTAAAAGACACTGAAGTTTAGATAATTTGACTGGGAGGAAGAGAGTTAAGGCAGCCGCTTCCTGCCTTAACTCTCTTCCTCCCGGTCAAATTATCTAAACTTCAGTGTCTTTTACTCCCCCGGAATGCATTTCCTGGCTGCTGGGAATCCAGACTACATTCCACTACAGTAAAGTATAAGCATTATTCAGCATGGGTTTAACTTGGCTGAATATCTCAGGCACAGTTTGGCTTGAAGGATGAACCCTCCAGCACAACGGCTGAGTACCCAATCAAATGCAAAGATGTAAAAGAATATTGTGATCAGGTTTCACACCTGAGGCTCATCCCAACCTTTCAAAGGAATGAATACACAGCCTTGATAGCTCTGCAAGTGGACAGTTGCTTTGCATGCCCACATAATGGCAACCTCTGTCCTAGGAACCATTGGGCCACATTCCACACAACTAAACTCTTATAGCCACCACATTATTTTTTTCTCTGGCTCGGAATTTCCAGAATAGGTGATCTTAACATACACCTTTAAGGAATCGTGGGAAGAGGAGAAGAAGGCAAAATTAGAGGAACTCAGTAAAAAACATTAGCTTAATTAACTCCACGTCTATTAAATATCCATTTCTTTCAAAAACAACAACACATTTCCATCCCTCTCTTCACGGCAAATAAAGAGATTCCAACCTGACAAATCCTACTTGAAGCAGTATCCACCTTTAGTCTTAACTTATGTTTTTCATATACCCTTTTAAAATAGATCTACATATATGCCCATTTTGTAGCACATGTTGGGCAGTAATCTGGCAATAGTAATTTCAGACTGAGGGGCTCGCAAATCTGTTTTAGTAAGTGAAAGGGGGCAGAAGTAAGATTGGTTTAAGTGAATTTGACAATCAGAGAAAATGGACTTGTGCATTTGCCAGCTGTTACTAAAAAGGATACATGGTCTTAAGGCAATTTTTGCATTAGACCATTCACACTTGCTTTTTTTTTTTAAAAAAAAATGACACGTTGGAAATCAATGCACAAACTAGCAAAATCTTTTTACACCTTCTCCTTTCCCCAGTCTGAGATGTCCCCATTCTTTCCTTGAGCTTGCACATTTCCTTTACATATCAGGCTCAAAAAGCATTGAGGTTGCTTCGCAAAGTTTTCCAAAGTGGGAAACTTGGTTCACAAGGATGCCAACTCTGTTGGAGCAAAGCTTCCCCATCCCATTTTTTTTCCTGTTTGGGGGGGTGGGGTGGATAACCTTCATAGGGAGGGCATTTACTATATCAGATCAAAAAAGAGTCAAACAATAGAATAAAATAAAATGAATGTTTGTTATGAGAAAACAATAGCAGCATTAAAAGCTTAGGGCATGTTTGCAGATAGACTGTCTGAAGTTGGAAGATTCAGACTGATCATTTTACACAGGGGAAAACTGGCTTAGCAGATTGCTGAATGCATCGTTAATCTTAAGTAAATGCCTACATTATTTCAACTGTATAATGAGACGAGTTCAGTATTTCAGAATCTGGAGTTTTACAATGTACATCAGTAAATCTGCATGGTGACATGACTTGCTACACGCAAAATATTAAAGGGACCCACTAGAAAGTGAATGTTCTCTTATCAATCCTAATGTATTCCATTTTTACAACAAAAAGAGCAGCATATTGGCTGAAATGGGATTTGCATTTTGCAGAATCAGTTGTAGACAACCAGTAATGGAATTCATTTCAGTCATAATTGAAGGATTAATTTCTCTCTCTGCAGACTTTACAAAGCTGATGCTTTGAAAACAGAAAGACAAGTACCAAGAGTCACAGTTAATAGTCAACATAACAGTGCATAATATTTTATTGTAAAAATGATCTGGCACCAAAAAACACACAAATGGGATTTTAAGGCTTGTATTTTTTAAAATGTCAATACTGTAATATGATATTAGCTAGTTACCATTCTGCATAGATATATTCCTGGCTAGAAAGAATGTTGTGTTTTATCAACAGGCATGTTTTCTTGCAAAACTACTAAAAAAATACTGTTCACAATATAGGTAATTTTTTTTCTAGTTCTAAAAATTTAGATGGAGTAACTGAATATTATATGCCTGACTAGAAAGAATGTTGTGTCTTATTAATAGGAATTTTGTTTTGCACAGCTACTAAAAATTATCATGGAAACAAAGCTACTTTTTTCCCTATCAAAATTTAGGTGGAGAAACAGAATATTTTATGGTCATAAATACAACAGGTTGAATATCCCAGTATTTTCTTTCCATATTTTAACTGCATTATCCTGCTTTTTTCTTTACTCCGACACAATTATTTTCTTTTCTTTACACTCTAAAATTGTCATTTGGACAATTTTGCTGGTACCAACATCCAATTCTGATCCTGGTTTGCTCCTGTCAATAAGAATTAAAACCATCTGAAAATAAAGATAGTAATTCTGCTGAAAAAATAAGGGATATGAAACCATCTGTAAAACATGACCAACCTATGCAGATGTTTATGTTTTAGGAATAAATGGCTTGAATAAACTCTCCCCATATTTACAGGTAAAGTGTACTTTAAATTTAAGGGGTGGGGAGTAAACAAATCCAGCATATTTGGACCTCTTTTTAAGACTATTTATTAGGTTTTTCACTCCAAAAATTTAATGCATTTTTATCCTACTTTCAAGGGAAACCCTGACTATGAAATATTTTTCTCGCTCTTGGCAATGTTTACAAGACTGGCATTAGAGAAAATGTAACCTCTTTAGATTAGCAAACAAAAATCAATTTCATTGCTATTCACAGGACCTTTGATACCATTTCTATTGAAAGACCAAATGAAAGCAATTTTTATTTATCAAAGGAAAATTGCCCTGCAGTAAACCTATCACATCTTTTTATCAACACACACACACACACACACAAACACACACACACACTAGATGAACACAGACAATCAGTCATTGGGACTTCCAAATTAACAGAAGGCACCATGGCCATTCTTAAATATATAAAAAATGTCATCAGCAATATTTACAGAAAAGAATTACAACTTCTGGCGGAGACATACATTACATTTTTAATTAAATTGGTTGCACCGTATTTCGACGGATAGATTAAAAGAAAGAAAGAAAATAGATAGAAAAACAGGCAGAATGCCCACAGAGCATTCATAGCAAATACAAAGTGGTTGATTGCCATTACAAAATACAATAATTAATCAGCACAACAGCACAAAACTATGTTAAATCCTTAGATTACATTCCAGATATCCTTCCCTCTCTCTTCTGTTTCCTTCTCTCTCTCTCTTCCTCCCTCCATTCATCATCATCCATTTTATTATGGTCACAGATCAGCAAATAAAAGCATTAAAAGAATAATATTTGTAAGAAAAATAAATAAAAGATAGATAAAATAAAATATTGCAATTGGTGGTGGATTAACAGTGGGCCATTAAAGTTTGCCTAATTTTACATACAACATACAGTAGTAGCTACAGTATACAACTATGCTGTATGCAAAATTAGGCAAACTTTTATGATTTTTCCCTCCATTTCTGTTCTCCCTACATGGAATTACTGTAACTATCACATATGAAGGCAAACATACGTGTCCCAGGATCTTATTACACATGTGTTTAATGGAGTGGATCAATTCCAGAACAGCTTTTACAATACTAATTTTGTTAAAGCCATATAGTATCAAACTGGTTCACTTTTGATAATCCATTAGTACCGATATTGTACTAAATTACTAATGCATTGTAAACTCTTTGGTTTATTTCTCTGGAATGCTGCAATTCTTTGAAACAACCATCTTTGAAATGTGCCTTTAACTAAAGGAGGCTCTATAGACTAGACCCCTAATATAAAAGCTAATATGAGGGCATATCATTTTTCTCCCACTCTTCTGTAAAGAAAATCCAAAGTTTGTCTCTGCTGTCAACTGATGAATATCTCTGATTATTTATAGCCAAGTAAGGGTCAAGGATGTTAACAAAGAGCTCAAGTAGAATGTAGCTTGCAGTTGAAATACACAGGCAGTCCAGAGATGAGTCTTTCTTCATTGCCATCAGCCCAGATTCCCTTTGTTACTGTAGAAGATAAACAATCTTGTTGTTGTTTAATACTAGGTCTCTAAAGAGCAGCCCCTAATCATTTGTGTACGTTCTAATTGAGGACTTATATTTAATTCAATTTGAAATTAATACATGTGAATCTTCTGACTCATTCCAACATAGAATTATTTGGTTTACTGCCATTATTAACAATAAAATACTCCCTTTTATCTCAAAGAAGTTTATAAAATTTTGCTACACTGTGAAATGGTGCAACCTTCATTTGTTGTACAACATATATAATGCTTTTTCATTTATCCATACACAATTATGAAACGGTTGTTATATTTCTAGCTAACCTTCCTCCTACATAGTTCAAAGTAATATCTTCTCACCTCTTTATCTATTTCCATTTTTTAAAAACATTAGAAAAATATTGGACTGGGAATTTAAAGTCACCAGTCACAGGCTAAGAAATTTCAGACTGGAAACTAATCCAGTATGTTGTCTCAGCTCTGGATATTGCCAAGAATTTCAGGAAGTTGAAGTTTATACATCTACTTGGATCACCAAGAAAGTTGCATTAAACATTACACTATACTAACAGCATTTCTGAAGAATTGCACTAAAGCGTCATTTTGTTCTTCAATTCAAAGTCTACTGGATGAATGCATGCCCACAAAATAGAGAAGACCTCCTCTTTCTTTTTAATTTCACATTTCCCTTAATTTAAACCATCTATATATATATTTTTTTAATTGAAAGACTAGTAACAGCTGACACATATAAAGATATAACTCTGTATCTGGCGAAAGGGTTCTACTGTAGTAAAGACATTTTGAAACTTCTATTGGTTTCCCCTGCCTTCTTGTTACCCTTTGTAATTAAAACTTCACTCTATTAATGCACTACAAGATACTCTACACATTTGAAAATATTCAGACATCTACTTTCCCCATTAGATTTTTGGAGACCACATGCATATTTAATAGGCAATACTCTGACATTTATGATGTAACCCTGCTGAAGAGATTCTTTTCAGAAGATTCAAATATCTATATCCCTTTTGTCTTTTCTACTTCTAATGCTCTAAAGAAAACACTTGTTCATCTGTCTCTTTATTAATTTATTTATGTACTTACTTTCCTATCCAGGCTTATATGCTGTTCCAAACATGTCTGACACTGAATGATTTATGGATCTCTACACAACAATAGGATTAAAACCAACACAAAAATCATACAGGTTTGCCCATTGCCAAGCAACACATCTTCTGCCATTCTCAGAAAAAGTGAAACAAGTCCATCACATCCTATAATGGCTGACTAAACATTGGAATTTGCTACTGCTAGTTGTGGTGCTGGTTATCAGTTTGTCTGGCTTGAAAAAAAAAAGGGTTGAACCAACTCATAGAAATTATAAAGGTCAAAAGCTATTAGTTTGGATGGCAGTGTGGCTGCCTTTGAAGATCATTTGTTGGGAGATTAGTGGGTTATGGGTCACTGTGAGAACAAATTGCTGGATCAGATGATAAAGATATGTTTCAGTAGGGTAATGTTTATATTTTTAAGTTTTTAATTTATGGGACTATTTTCTTCTCTCACCTCAATCTAGTGTAACACTTTCATTCTCTTAGTCAAATCAAATAAACAAAGACTGTGAAATAAACACTAATGTTGTACAAACAGAGAGATGTTGTAATAAACAGAGTAGGAAGGAAAGATTAGTCCTTTTTCTAATTACACCTTAGGTTGCCATTTTATGTTCTTCAGGATAATGAAATGACTTTTTATTCTTCTAGGTCTTCCCTGGTTAACAAATTACCCAATGAATTCATAACTTCATGAGAACTTGACACACAGCCTGGACATTGTATGACTTGGTGACTAAAAAGAATGAGGGGACAGTTATGTGAATAAATTGTGTAATTATAATGGAGGAACATCTGAGTAGGAGCTATAATTCATCAACAGCTCATAAGAATGATATAAAGTAATACAGGCAGCTATTACAATTCAAGAAACTCTTTAAACAAGGGGGAGGTAAGATGACAGTCAAACAATTTTAGGATACTGAATGTTGGAAATAACTTCCGTTACATTGAACAATGTTTGCATACTTTGACTAATATTTTAATATGAGCCAACATGAAATTGTGCAATAATAGAGCTTATTCACTGAAATGTGCGCTTTAAAATTTGGCAACACTATTTTCTAGTTAGAAAGATAAAAATGGGTTATAATGGGACTTGCCTGTCTTAAGCAACAACATCTGCAAAGGAAATATATAAATATGCGTGTAAACTGTGTGCAACTTTTTGTTATCTAAAACTGAGGCACTTTCAGGACTCAAGGGGATGAAAGGAACAAGGAAGGAAAGAAGGAAGGAAGGAGGAAGGAAGGAAGGAAAAATGAGAAGGAATGAAAAGAGTGGGAAGGAAGGGAGGGAGGGAGGGAGGGAGACAACCTATACCCAGCACAAGAGGTTGAAACCATAGTGAGAGTTCATATATTTTACATATTTCAAATATACAAATATTCTGCCCTCAGTTAAAGTTGTGATAAAAAAAAAGTACAATACCTTTTATCTTTATTTTATGAGATTCTTTTTTAAAAAAATCTTATGATGGACAAGGGGGAAGGACAATATTGCCTGCTCCCTTTGCTTGAAATGTCACACCATCCCTCAAGGTGACAAAGTATTACTGTTCAGACAGCTAAAGCGAGAATAGTATGTTCACATTTGATTCTGCATTGCATCGATATGTTCAGACTTTGCGCACTTTCTGCTGGCTTCTTTTAGACACTTGGAAGAGAGTAAATTTCAGCATGAGATGTCAGAAACCTAATTTAACCAATAATTGGTTAAATTGTTATGTTTGTAACTTTTTCTTTCTTCTTTCCTACCTTCCGCCTTATCTCAAACAATGATACCAAAGCAATTTGCTCCTTTGTGCTTCCTTGTTTTCATAAGAACTTTTGAATAAACAAGGTTTTTATCACGCTGATAACCTTTTTGAAAAATAAGCTTAAAAGATGAACCACTTTTATTCAAATAAGAGGGAAATACACTGAATCCTTTGGCCTTATTTGTCAACCCAGTTGCATCAACACCATTAAATAAATATACTCTTTGATTCTTGTTAATAGATATAAATAATTTTCCTGGCAATATAACAGAAGTAGTTTGAAATTCCTAATTTAATCCACACCATTGGAATTCCCAAATACTAAACCCTTTGGTTTCCAAATCAGGCTTCCTAATGTTAAGATAAGCTACAGTGTGTAAATTTGACATCTGATTAAAGTACGCTTATGTGATTATTAATCTGGCTCTCATTAAGCTAAATTTTATCATGCTGGTCACCTACTTGGATACAGCTGGAATGACCTGCAGTCATAGTAATTGAGCTACAGATAATAATGTATCTGTAGCATAATTTCCAGTAGGAATCACAGCACTCAACTCTTTCTAATCCTTTTTTTTCCCCTCCAAGACCTCACAACAATAAGATATGTCACTTTTTGTTTGTTTGTTTGTTTAATGGAATATATTTATGAATATCCAACCGAAGTAATCTAATGTACCCGGAATATAATAGGCAAAATTTCCATCTGGATATCCCCGCAAGCAATGGACAAGTTTACTCTATCCGAAGTAATCCAGCTGGGACCCTTAAAATTTACTTTAAATTGCATTAGATTTACATCATTTGTGTCAACTGACATTATTTGTGTAGCGATGACATTACAGAAATGATGTAAATTGATTCAAATGACCTGATTTCCCTCATTTGCATAATGGCATCATTACCCAAATGATATAATGTACTGTAAATGTTGTACTTTCAGATTTAATGGACATTCAGGGATAACCGACCAATTGAATGGTCTGTTAAATCAAGGTTTTACTTCATGTAGTCACTGGGTTTTTACTTATTGCAGACACACTTATACAGAATTCATAGTTTGAGAGGTGAATGAAGTCTGAAACCAAAAAGTTTTGTTGGCAATTGCAAAAATGGCAACCTAATTCTCCTGACTGCCAGAGGTTCGATCCTCACTGGCTCAAAGTTGACTCAGCCTTCCATATTCCTGAGGTCAGTAAAATGAGGACCCAGATTGTTGGGGGCAACGTGTTGACTCTGTAAACTGCTTAGAGAGGGCTGTAAAGCATTTGTGTACTGGTATATAAGCCTAGAAGGGATGTGGTGCCTCAGTGGCTAAGACGCTGAGCTTGTTGATCAGAAAGCTCGGCAGTTTGGTGTTTCAAATCCCTAGTGCCGCATAATGGAGTGAGCTCCTGTTACTTGTCCCAGCTGCTGCCAACCTAGCAGTTCGAAAGCATGTAAAAATGAAAGTAGAAAAATAGGGACCCCTTTGGTGGGAAGGTAACAGTGTTCTGTGTGCCTTCGGCATTTAGTCATGCCGGCCATATAACCATGGAGACGTCTTCGGGCAGCGCTGGCTCTTCAGCTTTGTAACGGAGATGAGCACACACCCCCCCGAAACGCCTAGCACATATGTGTGAGGGGAACCTTTACACCTTTACCAATATACACCTAAGTGTTATTTGAGTGGTGCAGTGACTTAGAGGTGGAGCTCTCGCCTCACAATCAGGAGGCTGTGAGTTCAATCCTAGGTAGAGGCAGATATTTTTCTCTCTGGGCACAATGAGAATCTGCTGAACAAAACTCCGCCCTGGGGACAGGAAGGGCATCCGTCCAGTAAACACTCAGATCCATTCAGTTGCCCAGACTCTCCACCTTGCAAGTGTTTCTGGGGTCATAAAAAGGAGATAATATTAGCCCAACTATTATTGCTTTTGCTAGACTGTGTTAACAAAACTGAATGGAGTAGATCAGTGTTATGGCTCATTAGAAGTCAGTAAGATTTTAAGATTCAAGTTGTTTAAGCATTTTATAAATAGATGACTAAAAATCCTTTAGTCTAAATAAGTGCCAGATTTATCTATTTGTCCATCAATCAAACAAAGAAAAATTCCTCCCTGTGCTATCTGTCATATTTTTTTTCTAAGAAAGCAAAGCATAACTTAGTGACTAGTCATTGTGATTTAATCTTATGACTTACAATTATCATATACCATTTTCTACTAAAATAAATTATGGGAAGAAATAATTGGGCTTTTATCACATCCCATCTTATAAATAGAAATCCCCAATTATTTCTCCTTACCAATATTGAATGGACTTCTCCCTTTCCAACTTAGCTAAATCCTACTTCATTTATTGACCATTCTTTGAAACAATAATAAATTAGTAACACATTAAAGATGTTTACTAAAAAGACCTCAATAAACACACCAAATTTAGTGCTATACAAACATGAAAAAAAGAAATGGTACTTAACAAATTTCCTCTTTTGTTGGAACAGCGAATGAGATAAATTTATATATACCCAATGAACAAACAGCCTGGACAGTTGAAAATGTAACTAGAAAATAGGATAATTTGAAATTCACTCTTCATCTCTGTCCTTAAAAGAGGGTCTCCCCCATCCATCCATCCATCTTTATCTTCTACAGTAACTGATCTCCTCTTGCCCATCCATCCATCTTTACCAGTGGTGGAATTTGTTTTTGTTTTTGTTTTACTACCGATTCTGTGGGCATGGCTTGATGGGCATGGTGTGGCTTGGTGGGCATGGCTTAGTGGGTATGGCAGGGGAAGGTTACTGCAAAATCCCCATTCCCTCCCCACCCCACTAACCTGCTTTTCAGCTCCGTTCTCCTGTTCAGGGCAACAAAAGAAGACCCAGCCGATCAGCTGGGACTCGGGAGACAGAGAATAGATCAGGGCGGGGCCAGTCAGAGGTGGGATTTGCCGGTTCTCCGATCTACTCAAAATTTCCACTACCGGTTCTCCAGAATCGGTCAGAGCCTGATGAATACCACCTCTAATCTTCACCTTCTAAATTGATCTTCTCCTCCTCCTCCTCTTCCCTCCTTCTCTATTCATCTTTATCTTCTGAATTGATCTTCTTCTCCACCTTCTTGTCTCTCCCCCCCCCCTCCTTCCCTTTAATACATGATAAAAAATGTAGTGGATGTATTCCCAGAAATACAATTTAGGATGTTTAATCTTAAATCTTCTAATAATCAGTAACCCTGAATTGAATTACTTGCAGTTGATCTTTATGTGCAGTAAAATCGTACAATACAGCTTTTCACAGAGCTGATCATTTAAACTTCAAGGTGGAAAATCAAATGTTAATGCTTTTCCCCTGAATGAAAATTACATTTTATAAAGAAATCCTGAGCCTCAAGGGACAAAAGATAAAGTATCTAGTTAATCTTTCTGGTATGATAATTCTCCATTGGTGGGGAATTTTTTTCAGAGGGACGTGTTTAAATCCATTTATCACCTCTTCCTGTGATCTTTATAATGCAACTTAAGAGACTAAATTCAGAACCCGTATTTACAAGGAATATATAGTTGGGATAATTATGAAAAGCAATCAGGAGTCTCACATCCATATCATAATGATCATGTTATATTTTTATTCTATATGACTGGTTAAATAGCTTGTGACAGCCTCCAGAAGAACCTTCAAATGATTATTAAAAAATACTCCCCTTTGTTCCCCCTTCAAATTAACTGGGCTAGCTCATCTCTCATCTAGCTCTTAAATCAGTGACCTTAAAATCTGCTCAACAGCAGTCATGCTAAAATGCATTTGCACTACCATTTAATTGTTCATATTATCCTTTGGCTTTAATTAGAAATTTGTCTGTTCCCAGCACAGAGCACAAAAGTTTCACATTGGAAAAACAACATTAATAAGACTAATAAAAAAGATGACGGATGAAATGCAAGGCTGGAGCTTGGTAAATTCAGTATTTCAAAATAAGAGGTTAATTGTGGGAATCTACACAACAGGAATGCGGGTCACGCAGTGGTTATGGGAGGGGCTGTAACTGAATTTGAAAAGGACTTTCTTCAACCAATGATCAAGACAGTAAACAGTCAAGCCTCCCGTCTGAAAGAATCATATCCATGAGGGATCTTTGGTGCTCTGTGAGCTTGGATGTTTATTTGCAGATCTTTTATTACCCAAACTAGGTAACATTGATAGCACTGATTGTGTTACCTAGCTTTGGTAATAAAACATTTGCAAGAAAACCATCAAGCTCAGAGAGCACTAAGAACTGCACAGTCCTCCTTCTCCTCCTCCTCCTCCTCCTGTCTGTATCTGTGTGTGTGTCTGTGTCTGTGTGTGTCTGTGTGTTTAATAGAACAATGTTATGAAAGTGGGTTTTGATTGCCTTCTTATGAATTATTTTTCAGCTATCCTATCTAACCTCCAGTTTTGGTGATGTTGTTTGCTTCTCATCAAAGAAGCTTCTTCAGAAATGAAGAAACTTCTTGGATAAGAAGCAAAACATTTTCACAAAAAAATCAAGAGAGTCCCATTGTCTTTTCAAAAGCACCTTTGGGACAGCTGGTCTAAATATTATGCCATTTGAGGTTCAGGTCTTTGAAGAGAAGGTCTTCTGAAGTCTGAAGCTGCTGTAAGGATGGCAGAGCCAAAAATTACAGCCCTGACCTCAAAAGGAATTCCATCCAGTTCTATGGTCCCTACAACACAAGACCCCCCAAATAAGTGCACATTGTCCCCCCTCAGTTTATTAAAACACAGGGTCCTGTAACAAAACTGATTTTCATTGGACTCCAGGCAAAGAGATAACATTAGACCCCAATGTAAAATTAATTTCTGGGATGTATTATCACAGGAGGAACGGCTGCTGAGCAATTTACAGGACTTTGACGATTGCTTAAGCAAAGTCATGGACAAATAACATGTGACAGGAGAAACTGCAATCAAAATCCAGCTGTCACATATGGTGAGTTCCTGAGTTGCAGGTGGCAGTCTTAATCCCTGAGCTGATGCCAGTTCCCTAGGCTGTTTATTGGATCTTTCTTGGAAGGAAGAACCGCCCCCCCCACAAAAAAAAGACAAAAAAAATGCTCCCTGCTCCGTCTGTACTGCAATTAAGGAATAATCCATAGTGTTTTGCTATCTCTCTGATTGTTTCTCAAATTCTGATTTCTGAGACACAGAATGACCACATGCTAAACATTCCACTAATAGAAACAGTGGTGAGTTTTTCCAGGCAACCACCTGCAAATATCAGTTAGAGCAAAACTAACGTAAACTCTGAATCATTTCTTTGTTCATAAAGTTAGAATTTTGCTTTGGCTGGTCAGTAAGATTCCAGAGCTCTTAGGCTTGGGGAAATTTAGTAGCTAGAGAAGTCCTTCCTCATTTCTCCCTGCTGTGTTTTCCAATTTTGTAAAGAGGAATTGCAAGGAGGGAGGCTTACATGCCCTCCAGCTAACTTTGCCTTGGGCTGGAGCACGCAGTTGGATGGAAGAGCATAGAGTTGTGGTACCTTGTTCTCTGCTTGCTGGCTGGAGAGAGACAAGAGTAGGTATGCAGCCTTTTCAGAGTTGACTGGGCATTCCTGCTGCAGTTGAGGAATCCTTAATATGAAAACACAGCAAATCTTTGGAATGTTTTGACTGAAACAATGTCCAGTGTTACAGTTTCTCCAGCAGAATAACAGAATTGGAAAGGATCTTGGAGGTCTTCTAGTCCAACTCATTGCTCAGGCAGGAAACTCTATAATGGTTGTCCAATCTCTTCTTTAAAAACTTCAGAGTAACCTCTAGAAGCAAGTTGTTCTACTAATTAATTGTTCTCACCGTCAGGAAATTTCTCCTTAAGTTCTAGGTTGCTTCTCCCCTTGATGAGTTTCCACCCATTGCTTCTTGTCCTGCCCTCAGGTGCTTTGGAGAATAGCTTGACCCCCTCTTCTTTGTGGCAACCTCTTAGATATTGGAACATGCTATCATATCACCTCTCATCCTTCTTTTCATTAAAGTAAACGTACCCAATTCCTGAGACTGTTCTTCATATGTTTTTAGCCTCCAAACCCCTAATCAACCCCAAAGCATTCCAATGTTGGTACCAAATTATCTACTTACTGGGACACTGCTTGAAAGATTTGATTTCAACATTTTTTGCTGTTGTTGTTGCTATTCCTCCAACTCTAAAGACTGCAAAACCAGCCCTTTTTTTAAAAAAAATGGGGGGATACTTGTGTGGCACAAAATAAAATGCACAATAGCCATTTACAACCCATTCTGCTTTGGCATTGTTAAGCCCGGATTTCAATCACGATTTTTGAAGAAAAGCCAGTGACTAAAATCAATTGAACTACTGAGTCCTACTCATCAATTTTTGCTTTATTGGCAGTTTACGCTCAGAAAATTAAGTTTCTGAAAAGAAATCCAAAGAAAGAGAGGGGAAACTTGTCCATCAGATAAGTTGTGTTGCCAGATATTATCTCAGAGACAAAGACCTGCTTAACACTAGGTCTCTCGCGCTCTTCTGATTGCAATCTCATTTCGCTCGTCCTTGGTCATGTTGTGTTTGCTGTGACCTCCAACTTGTTTAAATATTCAGCAGAAAGTTTATGGACTTTCCCATAACCTTGATTAAAAGCCTATTGGGAACCCAAATGCTGAACCAAGAATTTTTTGCTTTGCAAAGCAACTGGAGTGTTTCATGCTGATTTCCGCTGGTGACAAGCATTTCTAATCAGCAACTGAAGGAGCCAAAAGATGGAACAAAGGAATGGAAGAAGAGACGCTAACGCCAGTCCCTTAAAATTGCTTTGGTCTTCTCCAGATGAAAAAGGATGCCTGCCATACAAATCATTTTCACAGCAGGTTTTCTCTTACGTACTGAAGGAAGTTGATTTGTGTAGGTAAATAAAGGGAGCCTTAAGAGGTACATTCTGAAACACATTTCCCTCCCATGCAGTAATTTTGTTTTTCATTCTCTGAAAGCAGAATGGGTTTGGGGTTTTTTTTTTGCAACTGCGTCTCTCCTTAAAAGTCGACGACAAAGAACTGTTGCATTCAAGAAGGAAAGGAGGGCAAAGAGAACAAAACAATATTTCAACAAACAAAATTTAGAAGAGTTTCTGATAGATTCTAAAAATTGCACATACAGGCAAGGCCAAGGCCGAGGGGCATAAAACCCACATTTTCATCAAGAGCAATGCTCCGGTCCCAGTTCAAGTGGGCAAGATTTCTCTTCTCCTTTGTTACTCCATCTGCTTGGGCCATGATTTCTGCCCACTTCATTGACATAACAGAAAGAGGACTGGATTTGTTTATCGAGCCCAATCAGCTTCCATTTTATTTTTATTATTTTTGAGGAAAATGTGCCAGAGTGTAATTTTTTTTTTCTTTTTGGTAAAAAGACCACTTATAGAAAGCACATTGCAGCCATTCATGTTTCAGAATAATGTAATTTCTAAGAGTATTCTGGGAATATAAAATGAGAGTTGTCAGGGATTCCTGCCAAGATTAGCTAAGATCTGGGCTGCAACAGTCCCAGATGATCACTGACTGGCAGCAAAGGACACACAAAACTCTTCATCTTTGTGGCCATCTAGTCATTGTTGTGGGGGTTGCGATTCACACCACATATAGCTGGCAGAAAAGGTGATATGGCAAATCTAGATAGCATACTAAAAAGCAGAGACATCATCCTGCCAACAAAAGTGCATATAGTCAAGGCTTTCCCAAGGTTTTCCCTGTTGCAATGTATGGCTGTGAAACTTGGACCATAAGAAAGTTTGAGCACCAAAGAATGGAGGTCTTTGAACTATGGTGCTGGAGGAAACTCCTGCAAGTCCCTTGGATCAAACTGGTCAGCCCTAGAGGAGATCAACCCTGACTGCTCTTTAGAAGGCCAGATCCTGAAAATGAAACTCAGATACTTTGGCCACTTAATGAGAAGGAAGGACTCACTGGAGAAGAGCCTAATGCTTGGAATGACTGAGGGCAAGAGAAGAAGAAGGGGGCAGCAGAGAATGAAGTGGCTGGATGGAGTCACTGAAACAGTTGGTGTGAGTTTAAATGGATTCCAGAAGATGGTAGAGGATAGGAAGGCCTGGAGGAACATTGTCCATGGGGTCGCGATGGGTTGGACATGAATTTGCAATTAACAAAAACAAAATCTCCCCTTGCAAATTAAAAAGCAGAGACATCACCTTGCTTTGTATAGTTGAACTATGGTTTTCTCAGTAGTAATGTATGGCTATGAGGGTTGGACCATAAGGAAGGCTAAGTGTTGAAGAATTGATGCTTTCAAATTGTGGTGTTGGAGAGAAGAATCTTGAGAGTCCCGCAGATTGCAAGACCAAATTAGTTGATCCTAAAGGAAATCAACCCTGACTGTTCTTTGAAAGGACAGACGCTGAAGCTGAAGCTCAAATACTTTGGTCACCAAATAAGAAAACCAGACACGTTGCGAAAAAACCCGATGTTAGGAAAGATGGATAGCAAAAGGAGAAGGGAACGTCAGAGAAGGAGATGGCTAGATATTGTCCTCAAAGCAGTGGGTGTGAGTTTGGACAGACTCCAGGAGACAGTGAGGAGCAAGGGAGCCTGGCATGTTATGGAGTCACAAAGAGTCAAACACGATTTAGCGACTGAACAACAACAATCTCTACTTATAAATAAGTGATGAAGGGACACTGAGCATAGATCCTGTTTGTTCACATGGAAAGGAACTGAGAAGCAACATTAGTCTTTTCAAATCCAATTATCCAGATTGAGGTACTAAAATACAGGGGCATGATGAGTTAGTCCTCTAGGACCCACATGTTTTTGTTTTCAAATCATTATTGCCATGGATGCTTTATTTACTGGGCATGTTTTACTGGTACAGCATAATCAATTGTCGGGTGTTATATGAAATCTGGAAGCATATATGTCAAAAATATTAATAAGGGTTGGATATTATTTGTTGGTTCTACAACCAACAGGAATAAAAGGGGGGACTTTTATAAATTATGTTTAATGTTTGTTAAGATGACAGTATAATATTATAATTTTCTTTTTAGATCAAGCTTTTTTCATGTGTGTGTGTGTCCATCCACATACTGTTATCTTCTAGCAATATGTTGAGAAATATTTTTAATATTTTGTTGTATAAACAAAGACTTAATTGCTCCCACTGAGATCCCAAGCCTATGGAAGCACATGCATTACCTCGTCTTACCTTAACTATTCTTGCAAAGAAAAGCTCCACTCATTAAGTTTAGACTTTAACAAGATGAACAAATTAAAAAGGAAGAAAAAAAATAACTATGCTGATCAGCAAATTGTTGGCAATTCCAATCAGTAAGCTCATAAGGATTCCAAGCCAGATATAGACCTGCTCATGATAACAACCTAAAAATTCATGGATTGAACAATGAGATAAGATTCATTTCCAAAGTATGAAACTAACAAGCTTCCTTCTTTCCCAAATACTTGTCATTCAAAAACTTTTGTAGCAGGGAAAAAAAAGAGGAGCTAATGTTTAATAATGTATCAGAGCAGAGTTGATTATACAGTATAATAGGTTATCATTATTCATTTACGCATCTTCAGCCAGGTAAGCTGATGGGGTTTTGACAAGCAACTCCACAATGAAAGTCATATGGAATGTTATGGACACATTAAACATTAATCAGATTCTACACACTGCCACACATTGACCCAACCTTTTCCTCCAAGTGTGAGCAACCAAGACACAAAGGTGATGAAAGTGCTAAAATAAAGGGTTTGAAGAGAATATCAACTTTCAGTCATCAACTTTTTAGGGATAAAAATGGAACCTGGGATAGACATGTAGCACAATCTCTTATGTATCTTCTAGATATGCAAATTTATGGTACTAAATTCAGATTTATATGAATATCCTTAGGCACCTGATACTTTCACTGGTATAGGTGATTTTTTAGGATAGCTTGGTTAACATGACATGTTTCACTGAGACCTTCTAATATGATGTTAGCTGAACTATGTGTAGTAGACATTCTCAATGTGTCTTGCAATTCGTGTACTGATATCTAACTAACCCAATTTATGTCAGGTCAATTGGCTATTATACACTATTTTTAATCTCCAAGAATTCCCTAAAGCAGGAATGAGTAAGTTCTGAAATGCTGAAGTCTGGATTTTCTTGGGAATACAGATAAGCTTCATGCAACATCTTCACCACTAGAGAGATTTGCTACAGAATACCATTAATTTTATTTTGATCAACAATCAGCAGATTGCATAAAATATAATTAAAGGGGGGAAAATTGTGTTCAGCTGTTGTTTTCATTGTGACAACAGAAAAAAAATAGATCTGTATTCAGGTGATAGATAATTTCACATCTGTGTGGACAAGATAAAGAGATGACCTTGAAAAAAGATAATATGTGACAGCAACCATTTTGAAAGCATGTGCTTAGCTCAAAAAAATTAAAAAAAGGATGAAAAGGTTTAGAATCGAATCGAATCGAATCGAATCGAATAGAATAGAATAGAATAGAAACGTTATTGTCACTTTAAATCTACACAAATCAGCATACTTTAAAATGAAATTTTGTTGCCTTCAGTTCTCAAAAGATAAGTATTAAGTGCCCTGGAAAGTATTACAGCCTAACACAATGTTTTCTACCTTTTATAAATTAAAATAATCCTGAAACATGTTGTGATTAGCCGGCAGCAGGTGAGGACAGTAGAGGAGAGCAAGGACTCAGATGAGGGACCAGGACCATTAGGGAGTAGATTGCTGCCTTCAGAGATTGTGGGGGCTGGCAGCAGTGATGAGAAGATTCCCGAGGAGCCTGTGCTAAGTGTGTGTGTGTGTGCAGGACTGCTCATAGGAGAGAGCAGTTACAGTAGCACGGGTGACTCCGGATTAAGGCTGCAAGGTAATGGCCCCTCCCTCAAGAGGATACAAGCCAGGTTTGAAGAAGTGTTATTTGCAGAAGGCAAAGACGCTCTGAAACTCAGCCTCGTGGGCATTATAGTTAATATTTGAAAACTCTTGTAAACTATTTCTTATCTGTGGGTTTTTGGCAGCCTTGAAAAACAACTTGGTAAGGCACTTATTTGTCAGAGCTAATTAGTTGGAAGCAGCCTTTTATCTGTGAAGAAACAGAATTTGTGGATGAAACCTTAAAAGGTGGGGGCTGCTTCCTTTGTCTTCTGTTTGCTCTCTTGGAACCAGATCGGGTCAGAACAAATAACAGGAAGCTGTTCTTCAGGCCTTGGCAGCACGAAAGGAAGAAGATCAGAAAACTAAAAGAATCACAGAGTAGGAAGGGATCTCAAAGGTCTTCTGATCCAACTCCCTATAATGGTTGTCCAATCTCTTCTTAAAAATCTTCCAGAATTGGAGAACCCACAACTTTGGAAGGAAGCCATTCCACTGATTCCTTGTCCTTACTGTCAGGACTTTTCTCCCTAGTTTTAGGTTGCTTCTCTCCTTGATTAAATTCCATCTATAGTTTCTTGCCTTCTGGTGCTATTAAAAAAAAAAAAAAGGTTGACCCTACTTTTTTATGGCAACCCCTAACAAGAAGTCAGTCTCATAATAAATTATCACAATATGTTAACTGTTAAAGTTAAAGTTTTGATGAACCTAGGAGAAGCCTTTTTTTTATTACTGTTCCACTGTGGCTCCTTAAGGAAATCACGTAAATGCTTTGGAACAACTTGGAAAATAGAAAACGGAGAACCTTTAGTTTGGGATCAGGTAAGGCTATGACCTGGAGGAAACACTGCCCTTGTTGGGAAGCTTAAGAAGCATTTGCTGAACCAGGAAGCAACATACTTTTTTTTTTTTAATCCCTCCTCTATGCATAATACACAGCCACTATTACACAATGTCTGTGCACTCAGGAAAATCATTTTAGCAGAACATTCTAACTTTCTGAAATCTTTTTTCTCCCTTTCATCAACTTCCTTCAGAAAAGATTTGCATCTCCAGCTTATTCTTGTCATTGCCTTGCAGAGCTCAATAGAGGCTGGGGAAATGAATGAGAACAATACTTAAGATCTTTTCATTTGATCTAAAGCATTTTCTTAAAATTGCCAATCTAGCAACGAGAACACTCACACAATGATAATACCATCTTTACTACACAATGGCCGAGAATGAATTAGCCTGGGCAGAAGCCAAAGTTTATTCAATATTGTAATTGCGTTGAATTTCTCTGCTAACCTAAGGTTAAATGCCAACAATAACAATAATAATAAAAATACTTTAAAACAATTTTCACTGATGAAAGAAATACATTCATTTATAAGAGGAGGTTGAGAAGGAAACGGGGGAAAAAAGACATTTTGCTTTGTCTGTGAAAAGGAACTGCTGCAAACTTTGTAACCTATGATATGAATTTTAGATAGAACCAGGATGACTCAGACTTTAATTTAATCTTCCATTTTTCTTTGTGTAATTAATTCAGATCGTCTTTGGCACATTTTTACGTGCAGATGTTTTTGCATAGGCACAATAGGAAGTTTATATTTGATTTAGCCAAAAAGAGAAGGCTTCTAAGCTGCATGAAGAGGGAGGAAGGGAGAGAGGGAGGGAAGAAGGAAGAGGGAGGGAGGGAGAAAGGAAGAGAGGGAGGACGGGGAGGGAGGGAGAGAGATAGAGGGGGAGGGAGGAAAAAAGGAAAGAAGAAGGGAGGGATGCAGAGGGAGGGAGAGAGGGAAGGAGAAAAGGAGTGGGGAGAGAAGTAGAGAGGGAGGAAGAGAGGGAGGAATAAAAGAAGCAAAGAAGGAGGGAGGGAGAGAGGAAGGGAGGAAGGGAGAGAGAGGGTGGAAGGGAGGGAAGGGAGGGAGAGAGATAGAGAGGGCTAGATAGGGAGGAAAAAGGAAAGAAGAAGGGAGGGAGGCAGAGGGAGGGAAGGAGAGAGAGAAGGAGAGAGGGAAGGAGAGAGGGAAGGATAAAAGAAGCAAAGAGGGAGGGAGAGAGGAAGGGAGGAAGGGAGGAAAAAGGAAAGAAGAAGGGAGGGAGGGAGGCGGAGGGAGGGAGGGAGGGAAGGAGAGAGGAAGAGAGGGAGGAAAGGAGAGAGGGAAGGAGGGAGGATGAGCTAATTCTAACCACTGATCTTGCTATTGTAAGTGTGCCTGCCTTATTTTCTCCATCACTGACCCACTAGTTATATTTCAACTGGAGGAGAGAATTCATTAAACCAAAGAGGAATGAAGTATGTATATTATTATCTGGACAGTTGTTTTTCTGTGCAGGTTTAAATACAGACTGTTTGAAAGGCATATTTATTATAAGTTGGTGTAAACAGCATTGTTCAATCAATCAAGTTTTTCCTAACGTAGGAAGAAGCATGCAATCATTGCTTACAAATTCTCCCTCTTCGTTTGTTTCTGTGTTTGCAGGGCTGACCTTCATTAAGTTCTTAGGCTAAAGGAACAAAATGTTTTGGACAGGACCCTGCTGGGTGGGCCTGTCCTGCAAACACATAGACAAACCAAGAGAGAAAATTCGTAAGCGATGGTTTCGTGCTTCTTCTTACGTTACGAAAGCTCCTACGGATCGCAAATATCAATCCACCCAACAGTTTGGCACATTCCAGAGCCAATAAGAGAAGCCGTGCTCTGTCTTGTGACAGACTTGCTCCAGGACTACTGCAGATACACTTACAACCACAACTGAGCTCAACATTTCTGTTGCTAAATGAGACACTTGTCAAGTGAGGTTGGCCTCATTTTATGATGTTTCTTGCCACGCTTGTTGAGTGAATTGGGGCAGGTGTTAAATAATTACTACCATGATTATGAAATGAATCTGGATTTCCCATGGATTTTGCTTTGCTGAAGGGGATCACGGAAACTTGGGACACTGCAACAGTCATAAATAGGAGTCGCCAGTGGCCAAGCATCTGAATTTTGATCATCTGTCCATGCAGATGTTGCTGTCAACTCATAAAACATTTTGTATACTCGTTTTATAGCTGACAACAGAAAGAAGGGGTGGGGAGTTTGAAAGAGCAGGGAGCAGTGTGGAATCAAAAGTATATTCCATTTATATTTTCTTCAAACACTGATTAGATGACTGAAGCTTCTGCCGCACAAAAATCTAATTGGAGAGCATGATTGATGACTCTTGGCTATGGACATTTCGTTGGATGATACACCCAGAAGGGTGTGTGTGTGGGGGAAGCAGGATCAAGGGTGACAGTGAATTACGTATCTCAAAGTTGGCTACGCCCAGGTAAATGCCGGATGTAGAATGTTACCTTCAACTAAATCTTTTTTAGTTTTGGGAGTGTGGCTTGAGGCTCATGATTTAATTGGAGTAACTGCCAGAATCCTGACAGCTGCAGTGGACATCAGTAGCCATGTCAATGCAGGTATTACTTCAAACGGTCACTAAACAAACTTCTGTAAGTCGAGGATCTTCTGTTCTTCATTCTTTCCCACAGACCAAGCTTCAAGAACAACAGAGGCTCAATGCATTATTTGACAGGCGATAATCCTGACCTTTGATATCTCATAATTCCACCTGACTGTGGCAGAAGATGCAGCTTTGACAAAAATTCAATATCCCCACCTAGATGAAGTTGTCTACAACTATCTGTTTAGCAAATAATGCCATGCGGTGTTATGGCCCACTGCCTCTTTTGCCAATATCAAGTTTTTGATGAACACTTTATTCCCCTATCATCTGAGACAATATATACCATCTGAAATTGCATTCTTTGATATTTGTTCTCCCAGAGCTGGGCCGCTCAGCTATTTTTATCTTTTCCATTTATTTCCCAACACAAACCTTTCACCCTTGATAATCTTTAATACCTCTAAGTTTATTCATAGGTTTCTTCCTCCCTCCAGAAACATTACAATGCATCTGTTGTTAAGTTCCGTGCATGACCTTAAGAGGCATCCATCAATATATTTCCTTTACCAATAAAGAAACTCACTTCCTCTCTCTAGTTTGGGCATTGTCTTATCTCGTTGTTGTTTTTCTAGCCATTTTGGTTGTATGTCTAAGGTTTTTTTTTTTTCTAATTCAAAAATAGAGAACGTTGATCTAATTTATCAAAGCCATTTGTCTTTCAATGCTGATGTATTATTAAATTTCAAAGTTGGTAATATATGATTAAGAACTCATCAGTAGCTTGCCCTGATTAGTTGGATTGAAAGGAAGTGGAGATAGTTTATTTTTTTATTTTTGAATAAATTATAATATTGTATGTTTCTCTTTCATTTATAGCAAGTCTGCTCATCCATTTAAGTCCAATACAAGCATACATGTAGACATATGTACGGACATACATAAATACATACATACATATACACACACCCAAAAAAACCACACTCAAATAACTCCCAAGATTGTAGTAAGTAAATTAACTTTCAATTGATACAATCAGTACATCATATTTCGAGATTGGTACAATCGATTCTAATTTATTTACTTCTTTTAAAGAATGTTTCTGAGATATCCTTGTTGTGGAGATATCCTGGATCTTGTGCTGTAAAGGATATCTCCATAACAAAACTCACAAGGTCATAACACAGCGCATTATACCAACATCAACTCCATCAACCAATCAACAGGCAGCAGTGCAGCCAACCAGCCCAGCACACCAGCCCCCCCCCCCAGTATTTATAGAGAGACGGCAGCTCCAATCACACACTGCTTGCACTGGCATGAAGCCGAAAGCACCAGCCTGAGGATGGTGAGTGGGACCTCGCCGAAACGTTGCCAAGATACTCTTCATCTTACATGGGAAAAGACCTGAACACACCCACCTAGACCTACATACCTGTATCCGTGAAAATCTACGAATATGAATATATATATATATATATATATATATATATATATATATATATATATATATATATATATATATATGTAGATCTTTGGTTGTTCGGGTTTTCTCCCGCGAAGATTTGAAGTATCTAGGCAACGTTCGATGAAGTCTCATTCATCATCTTCAGGCTTCTGTCTCCGGCTCTGTGCTTTTCAGAGTAATGTGAGATTGCAGCTGCTTCCTCCTTTTAACTGCCAGTGGGGTGGGACTTGATTGGGTGGGGCTTGGCTGTGTTCTGATTGGGTGGGGTGTGTTCTCATTGGTAGGGGTTTGGTTGTGTTCTGATTGGTTGGGGGTTAGTTAGCCGTGTTCTGATTGGTTGCAGGCGTGTTCTGTTCAGGTGGGGGCTTGGCTGTGCTCCGGTTAGTCTTAGTTGCTGGGGATTTAAGCTGGTGAGTTGTGATCTTGCTGTTTGGCTTCTAGTTCGTGGTCCTGTTGCATCTTCATAGTGGGTGTCGGTTTGCTTCATGTATGGCTCGGAGGGGTTTGAAGTGGGTAGTGATGCAGCTGTAGTGCAGCTTCTGGTCCATGGTCGTGTCTCATCTTCTGAGTGGGTGAGAGTCTGTTTTCTACATGGAAGTGTGGTGGTGGCATCTTCCATGTAGAAAACAGACTCTCACCCACTCAGAAGATGAGACACGACCATGGACCAGAAGCTGCACTACAGCTGCATCACTACCCACTTCAAACCCCTCCGAGCCATACATGAAGCAAACCGACACCCACTATGAAGATGCAACAGGACCACGAACTAGAAGCCAAACAGCAAGATCACAACTCACCAGCTTAAACCCCCAGCAACTAAGACTAACCGAGCACAGCCAAGCCCCCACCTGAACAGAACACGCCTGCAACCAATCAGAACACGGCTAACCCCCAACCAATCAGAACACAACCAAACCCCTACCAATGAGAACACACCCCACCCAATCAGAACACAGCCAAGCCCCCACCCAATCAAGTCCCACCCCACTGGCAGTTAAAAGGAGGAAGCAGCTGCAATCTCACATTACTCTGAAAAGCACAGAGCCGGAGACAGAAGCCTGAAGATGATGAATGAGACTTCATCGAAACGTTGCCTAGATACTTCAAATCTTACGCGGGAGAAAACCCGAACAACCAAAGATCTACATATAAATACCCGCGAGAACCTCAGAAAACAAATATATATATATATATATATATATAATCATATTGAGCCTGTTCTCTTACTGTAGATAAGAATATCTGCTGAAAGAGCACTTAATTATGTTGGTTACACATTCACCTCTGTGCAACAGGATTTGTATTTTAGATGTCCTTATGTCCTTCTTGAAATATCCTCTTCTGCAAGAGTCAATTTCACATGTAGTGAGATCTTTAATGAACCCATTAGCGCTGGAAGATAATAGTTGAGATTACTTATTAGCCTTCTTTATTTGACTGACTCATTTGCTTAATTTTAGAGATGGTAGGACACTAAGAAACTTTATGTTTAAATATAGGACTGTTCAAAAGTACCTGCTGACAGGTAATAAAGGTAACACTGAACCCACCTTCAACCTCTCATTCAAGAGAGGTTGAAGGTACGTTCAGTAGGGACCTACACATGGCTTTCCATAATGGAGCTTAACACATATTAAGTGCAACAGGTAGATGAGTTAAGTTGCCCTTTGGATGAACATTTCAATTTTCTGTCCATATCATTACCATTTTAGGCATGTCAGTGGGAAGAATAATAACTATATTTGCTGCATTTGTTCTTCACCATATCCTTTACTTCTTTAATTCCATGCATTTGCACAAGCCACTTTATTATTTACCACCTTGCGTTAATAATCTAGATGCAGTGAAAACTGTTAATGCAGTGACTATACTCAAGATATCTTTTGTACCAGAAATGACAATAAATCTCCACAGTGATTTTGTCAATGCCAATAGTGTTCCAATGGTGCTCCAGATGTTTTGGGATTGATGTGCCTATCAGTATTTATTTACCTTACTTATTTAATTATTTAATAGGCTGCCCATCTCACAATTGAAATGGCTCTAGTACAATTTAGCTTTGCTTCCTTTTGACATATTCATCCCACTTCTCTATGCACGTATTTGCATTTTATGCTTTTTCCTTCTCAGTTCTTTCTCCTGTTGTCTCCAGGTATTGCAATGTCCACTCTCGAAACCCTATTGTATTTTTTGGAACATTGCAAAGTATCACTGGCAGGATGGAGATACCATACATGGTGGACAATTAGCTACAGCAGAAGTCAGGAAGAATTCCGATGAATTTCACTCCTTGTCTAAATTTGCTCTAAAATAGGGGAGGGGTCCAAGTTCTTTCAAAACAAGGCTACAAAAACGCAGTCTGTTTTAATGTCGGCACAGAAGACTTCCCTGTTTTATTTCTCTCGTCTTTTCTCTCATTCAGGTCTTCTGAATGAGCAGGTTGGTGTAAGTTGATCTCTTATTCAGTCAGAAGACACAAACGAGAGAAGACACATGTCAAAAGGAGCTACAAGTCTGGCTTCTGAACCTGACGAATTGTAGAAAAGACTGAAAAGATATCAAGACTGAAAAAAAATGCTTTTTTAAAAAAAATCTCCAAAGATGAGCAAGAAAAAAAAAAGGGGGGGGGAGCCTGGAGTAAAACAGAGAGAAAGGTGCAAAGGTGCAAAAAGGAGAAAAGCAGAAGGTCATACAAAGGATTGCCTCATTGCCTCATAAATAACAGAAATATCAGTGTCGTATGAACTTCTTTTTATGGTGTAGGCAGCCTACTTTAAAAAAAAGAAAAGAAAAGAGAATCAAAGTTCACTGTGAAGAGAAGGACTACCCAATTCTCTGTTGGCAAGGACAGTTATTTATTCCCTGTGACATTCCAGATCTTGGTGTCACTAGCTTTCTATTGACCAAATCATGTGATTGCCATTTTCAAATAGAATTGACAAGATAAGAGCTTGCTACCCTTGGAGTTAGCAAGTGCTCCTTTTCTTATAAAACCTGCATCGTATCTAATCTAAATGGGATTGATGATGGCCAAGATAAACTCTCTCTCTCTCTCACACACACACACAAAACCCTTCTATCATCTTCTTTAACTTTGCAGCATAAATAAACAACTTTATTTAATAAAGCTTGTTTTAAAAGATTTGTGTTGCCTGCCCATCTTCATGCATAGCTCTAAACTTCTTATCCAAATGACTATCCATTCTGATTTGGGGATTATTTAATCCATTTGCAAATGATTCTCTCCTCCTAGAAAGCTCAGGTGATATCTAAAAGTAATACATCTCAACTGAGGTAAAATCACAGGGAGGAGGAACCTGAAGCAACAGAGGAACCATTATGAATCTCTTAAAAACTTAGGAGAACCAAATCATCCTCAATACGTAATGCAAATTTTTTGAATGGGGAAGATATTCAGGGTTAGACTATGGCAGCATTTCCCCGTATTCTTCCTAGATGACAGATCTGGATTTGCATGTATTTCTTGTCTTCTTTGATTAGGGTTTTACAGCAGGATTCAATAGTTTGATCTGAAATAAACTGGAACTGATCCAAGAAATCTACAATACAACCGATAAAACGCACAGTTGTTGGAAGTCTGGCCACAGTATTTTCCACCTGCTGAAGTTTCGGATAACTTTCAAAGACATATGGATTTGATGCAGTCATGATTAATAGCAATAGCACTTAAAATTATATACTGCTTCACAGTGCTTTACAGCCCTCTCTAAGTGGGTTTATAGACTCAGCCTATTGTCCCCAACAATCTGGGCCTCCATTTTACCAACCTCGGAAGGATGGAAAGCTGAGTTAACCTTGTGCTTGGTGAGTTTCGAACTACCGAACTGCAGGCAGTTGGCAGTCAGCAGAAGTAGTCTGCAGTACTGCACTCTAATCACTGGACCACCAAGGCTCTTGAGTCACATGAACACATTAATTGCTCCGGTAAATATGGTCAGTGGAAGGAACAAGCCTTCCTTGAGACCACAGGATTTCCCAGTTCTTGATTCCCAACCATCACTACCTCCACCATTTCCAGAACCAGCTTTATTTCATAGGCAGTTATACATTTCATTTCTTCTTGTATCATTTTACTCATCGTTTTGTTGAATTTCCACCTATAGATGCAGAGGGCTTTTAGCTGCACACCTGCATAACAGTAAATAAAGACAGCAGCAGTAGATTTTTCTTTGGAGATGTTGCCGATGTAAGGGCAGCAACATATAATGTTTAAGGGAGCAACAGATCTTTAGTTATGGAAATAAAGCTAAGAGATGAACCAAAAACCAATTGTGGAACTCTGTTTTGTACGATTGAAAAAAACAACAACATGGGTGTGACAATTCTCATATTAGCACGATTGTGACTATATTTTACAATTATGATGCCTTGTTTATAATTTACCCCAAAAAACATTGCAAATAGAGGAATCCGGGTGAGCCTTTGATATGATTGAGTAGATCGTTTACATTCTTAGAAGGATCTGGGAGTACATATCTGGACTTAAATATTTTGCATAGGAAAAGCACACAATGCTGGCTCAAAGTGTGAATTGAACATCTGTGCCAATCTATATTTATGAATTTTATCTGCTTTATCTAGCATCGCAATAACCACTTTTTAATTTTTCCCCTGTAAAAAGAATGATGGATGCATATGAGATAGATATTATGTTCTCTAGATGTGATGGTACATTATTATTATGACTCTTCAAAAGACCCACTCATTTAAAATGGGAATGTTCAGCCCATTCTGTGATCTTTCGATCTTCACCCACTTCCACTCCCTTTTAATTCCAATATCTGAGTAATGAGTATCCAAGACGTGATGTATGGGAACATTCTCTGTAAGATGACCATAAAAGATTGACTTTTGTCAAAGCTTGTAGTGAAGTGTTCAGCCACTACATTCTCTCACCAATGTGTAGGTTAATTAGATTAAATGTAGAAGATCAATCACATAGTAGTGTCTTGGTAAGATTAATTGCTCCATCTCTGCAAATTAATTTTAGCATACCACTTTGAAAGTGGTGGGAACCAGTAGAACTAAGGAACTGCAACCAGGCAGAATGCATATAGTTATTCTTCAAAAGCAAAGCGTGTCCTTACTCACGTTTTATATTTTCTGTAACAGCATTTACTGCTTGATTATATAAAGAATGTATAGAGAACGGTTGCTGAAACTGGCTATGTCTATGATGAAAAGAAGGACTAGGGGTGACATGATAGCAGTCTTCCAATATCTCAGGGGCTGCCACAAAGAAGAGGGAGTCAAGCTATTCTCCAAAGAACCTTAGGGCAAGACAAGAAGCAATGGGTGGAAACTAATCAAGGAGAGAAGCAACCTAGAACAAATGAGAAGTTTCCTACAGTTAGAACAATTAATCAGTGGAAGAACTTGCCTCCAGAAGTTGTAAATGCTCCAACACCGGAAGCTTTTAAGATGAGATTAGATAACCATTTGTCTGACGTGGTATAGGGTTTCCTGCCTAAGCAGGGGGTTGGACTAGAAGACCTCCAAGATCCCTTCCAAATCAGTTATTCTATTTTATTCTATTATGAACAATATATCTATTAGCACTAGAGCAACTATAATCTCAATTGTGTTTCAAGACGATTGTCAATTAATGGATCTCAAACTAATAACAACAATAATAACAACAACAGTTCAGTTGCCATGATTCAACCTTCAAAACCAATCGAACCCAACTTTTTCTTCAAATGTTCACCTCCCAGATGCATAGGGGAAGTTGATAAGCAAGATATAATTGCATCCCCACAACAGGCTTCTAATGCGGTAAATGTAAAAAGTAATGTATAGCATTGCAATTGTGCCAAATGGTTAGGAATAAGTGTTTTGCAATTTACGGCACCATATGTGAAGCACCTATTTTTCCAAGTATCTTAGAAAAGGATGCATCTTTTCTCATTCACACAGAACTGATTCCGTTCTCTGCAGCCCTTCTGTGCTCATTAGCATATGCTACCAATTTGCTCGGCACTAATAGTCATTACACCTGTAGTTATTCAGTGCTTTAACCTCCCAAATTAGCTTAATCCTCTTTAAAAATCATATCAATCGATAGCTATCTTCCTTTCTTGTAGTACCAAAATCCCAATTCTCCACCACTAAGCTTTAACTGACTCTTCTTTAGTTCTCTTAGTTCTACTATTATCAAAGGGGAATGAAACTTTTTCCCTGTCCCTTTTCTTTCCATACCAGGCAGAATGTCATCAAGTTTCCACTCTCTTCATAAGAAATTAGTTCATCCCCTTGAAGCACATCCATTTTTCTCTTTTTCTGTATCTTTAACAACATTACAATACCCCCTTTTGTGGTAGTGGGACCAAACTGCATATCTCATTCCAAGAAAATTTCACTCTAAATGAAGTTATTATGATACTGCACAGTTTAATGACTGATCCTTTTCCCTTCCTTTTAATCCTCAACATGGAATGGACCCTTTTCATTCAAAGATTCCTTTCTTTGCAGTCCCTACTAGCTCAACCCACAACAATGTGTATACAAAATTAGGAATAACTGATTGCTCAAAGGAGCATCATTTTCCAATTGCTTACCCAGGTCCCATTTGTGGGAATTACAGTACTTCTGGAGTTATTTGATGCTTTTCTTTTGTCTTAGTCCAGATTATGATTGAACTTGTTAAACTCACCACTCAAATGTATAAGCTTGGAGAGTTCCCCTATTTACAGGACTTCATCAATAGACATGTCGTATTCTTCCTATGTTATTTTCTTCAACAGTTACCAATCCATAGCAGGTTATTTTCTCTTATCTCATAATTGTTAAGTCTACTCAGGAGTATTTTTTTTTTTTTTTGCATGGTGCTTTGTTATGAAAGTCTAGGAAAAACAGTAACTGATAGATTATGCATATAGTAATAGCAATCACACTTCGGCTTATATGCTGCTTCATAGAGCTTTACAGCCCTCTCCAAGTGGTTGACAAAGTTAGCATATTGCCCAAGAACCTGGGTCCTCATTCTACCCACCTTGGAAGGATGGAAGGCTGAGTCAACCTTGAGCCGGTGAGAATCAAACTGCTGGCAGTCAGCAGAATTAGCCTGCAGTACTACATTCTAATCATTGTGATACCACGGTTCTTATCTATCCAACAACAGTATTGGTTTCTAAACACACTTGCCATGTTTTATGCTACATTGCTGCATGAAATAGCTATCATTTTCACCCGCTGAAGTTCAACGTAATCTTCGTGGTAGATTTTTTTTTTTCTATTTAAAATTAAAATGACAAAAGATATACATCAACTTAAATAATTCCAAGCAAGATTGAAGGGAAGAAGGACAAAAATATTATTTGATACCACTGAAACATTCCTTGGCAGCTAATCCTACCTGTTCTGATTAATGTTTTTGACACAGCTCATGACTACTCTACTTCGGTTAATTGAGTCCATTTTCTGATATATTGGTAGTTTTCAAAAAACTCCCAAACTATCCAAGGGAGGAATCAATCGCACACAATAAATTGCTCTGGAAGTTAAAAAAAAAAAATCACATCACTTGGGTATAAAAGTTCTTACTACACCACACTAATTATCCTAGATATGAAATTTCAGCTTGAGGGGACAGATAATTAATCATTAAAGACCAGTAGGTGGGTCTAAATTGTTTGACCATTTCTCTTACCCAACAATATTTCTACTGCCTATAATAACTGCTTATGTTAACAACAGTAGTTAGAGTACATATTCTTAGGCTACACATTGTGCCTATGTTTTGTTTCCTCCTAAGCTTTTGATTCAGATAGGGTCTTCTATTGTGTTGGGACTTCTTCAACTTAATGCAGATGACTGATGAGAACTCGCACAGAGCCTTTCCTCAAAGAATGTAGCACATATTGGTCCATATTGCTTCAAGTGGAACACCCGCTCCCATCATTGAAAAAAAAATGGTTTAAATAAATCAGATATGGCTAAAAATAGTAACAATAATCCATCTTTCAGATTTTCAAAAGATGTTAAAAAGACATTGTTTGCCTTATCTCAAAGCAGCTGCAAGAGAATGGATGCACAACTCCTTCCCACCCAAAGATTTGTGACTTCAAAATTACACATAATAATTTGGGTATTTTTTTTTAACGTAAGAAGTGAAGTGTGGGTTGCCTGAAACAATGAGAATTTGAAAACAAATCCCATACAAATGATTTCATCCAATCTATTCATACACATTTTAAAATACAGGTTTCAAGTCATCACTATCATCATCATCAATATCATCATCATCATCATCACTCAAGTGGGGTATCATACCTTTGTCAACTTTGCTGCAATTTTTAGGTTCTTCAAATGCCCAGTCAAAATGGAAAGTCTGCCTTTGTATTCTGCCCAACAATGTAACTGAAATTAAAATAGAACCACTCAAGGCCAGGCTTTGCTCAAAAATTACCCTCTTCTTGACCCTACAGCTCTACTGATCCTGATTCTTATGTCCTATTACTATTCTTTTTTGTCCCCTCCCCAGATTAGCATTGTATGCTTTAAAATTTACAGGTTGCCAAGCTTTAGCCTTCCCCCATCTCGAAGCAGAAGTGAAAAATTGGCTCCATTATCTGACTCTCACAATAATCCCAAGCAAGCACAGGGGAAAAAAAAATCATTTAAACAGAGGCAAGTAGAAAAACCATCTTGTCCTCGTGCTTACCTGAACTTGCTTGGTTGCTTTCCGTTAAAGATCATTTCTCTTGCCTTCTCAAGTCCTTTTCAAGCCAGGCTTTTCCCCCTGGAGTGGTTTCAAAGCAAAACATGACCAAATACAACAAACTTACTGGACTCCGGATCTGAGTTTCCATCTCCCTCTGTCCGACTGTTGGGTGAGGTCTGCTCATAGTACTCCTCTTGAGGGAAACCCAGTGGCAAAGGGTGGGTCATACTGGTGTTACTGCTGGGCTCGTGGTCTCCCAGCCCACTGTCACTGCAGCTTTCTTGAGACCCATCGGGGAGATGAAATGTAACTCGGCGCTGGGACTGCAGAAGGAAGAAAACCACAGAGTTCCAACAAGGTTCCCAAGGAATTGGCAAGTCCTCCCAACATTGGGAATGTATTATTTTAATGACAGGGAGTCCTCTAATTACAACCATTCATTTCATGACCCTATGAAACACTGTTGATCTCTTAAGATGCTGCAGGGTGTCTATTGTGTACAGGCAGTTCTTGTTTTACAATCACTTGTAAAATCACACAATCACTTTTACAACCAACACTTGGCCAATTCGAATAATTGTAATTCTAATATTTCTAATTCTATCGCCAATGTCCGATGATGGATATGGCACAAGAACAAGAATTCTACTTCTAAAATTCTAATTCTAAAATTCTAATTCTAATTATTGAGAATTAATTCTAAAATTCTTATTCTAATATGTAAAAATTCTAATTCTGATTCTGATGATTTTAATAATTCTACTTCTAAAACTCTACTTCTAAAACTCTACTTCTAAAATTCTGTTTCTAAAATTCTAATTCTAATTTGATCGCCAATGTCCAATGAGGAATATGGCACAAGAAGGATTCTAATTCTAAAATTCTAATTCTAATTATTTAGAATTAATTCTAAAATTCTGATTCTAATTCTAATAATTCTAATTCTGATTCTGATAATTTTAATAATTCTAATTCTAAAATTCTAATTATTTATAAGTAATTCTAATCCTAAAATTCTGATTCTGATTCTAATTCTAATAATTTTAATTCTGATTCTAATTTGTTCAGTGACCAATTGAAACTACGACGACACTCAAAATGTGTCCTCACACTTATGACCGTCAAAGCATCCCCGTGGTCCCGTGATCAGAATTTGGGCACTTGGCAACCAGCATGTATTTGTGATAGTTTCAGCATCCTGGGATCATGTGATCACCATTGATAACCTTCCCAGCTAGCTTCCAAGAAGCAAAGTCAATGAGATTCACTTAAAGATTGTATGATTCACTTGAAAACTGCAGTGAATTGCTTAACCAACTAGGTTAGAAAAGTTCATTAAATGGGACCCAACTCATTTAATGATGGTCTTGCTTATCAATTGGAAAATTTGGACTCAATTGCAGTTGTAAGTTGAAGACTACTTATGGTAATGGCCAGTTTTTGGTGGGTCTAATGGGATGGCAGAAGACACCAACCAGTCTATCCTCTTATACACAGTAGTTTTAATTATTCTGTGAAACAGGTGAAGAACAGTGTGCGCATGTGATATATGAGTCACTTTCGTGTGTGAAAGGTTTTTTCTTTTAATATTATATTGTGTACTGGGTAGAACAATCAGTCTTATTTTTAAATGCAATCACTATCCAAGACTCTCTTTTGAAAATTTTGTAGGTATTATTTTAAATTTGACATGTTAAATAATGCAGGTAAGGTAAACATCTTTTGGAAATGGAATTGATTGGAGGGTTTTTGCATTTAAAAGATGCAAAATTACAGCCAGACAATTTCAATATATCTAACATGAGATCAATGTTTAAGAATTTAGTAGCTGAAGTGCTTAGAAGAATATATAGAAGAATGACAATATTTAAGGCCTGTTTCCCCAACCAAAATACTTTTGCTCATACAACAAATTTTCTTCTCAGAAATATTTAAAAATATTCTGTTGTGCAGTTATCAACGATACCTTTTAATTTTTATTCTGAGTAAGAGGTTAGTAAATTAAATTATTCTGAATAATATATTAAATGCTAAAGTGTTCTAAATAAAGTATTATTTAAACAATAAAATAATTCAAGTGTGAACTGTTCTATTTATTTCATATTACAATTGCAATACAAAAAGAAAAAACGGTATTGCTTTTATGATGCCCTTATAGTAATTATACTTAATTTAAGAAAATCAACTTTCAGTTAAAAGTATACAAGCAAATCTGAAACATTTTCTATGCCAATCAGGGCTTAGAGATATTTAGGGACGTTGCCTAAATTTAGCACAAAATCATTTATCACAAAGCACTAGTTATATTTCTGACTAATTTAGGACCACATTTGGGGATTATTTAATTATTTTACAAATGAGGGTTGAAAAAGTCATCACAAAGTCATTCATCAATATACAATAGTATTTTTTTCCATATGTCTAAGATTGCAAACTAATACATTAAGGTAAACTTTCACCTTTATTATAACAATATAGTTCTAAATTAATGGTAATATTTAAAATAGATACTGCCTGCTGAACATACCAAGCAATTTCTTATTGACTGCAGAACCAAATTCAAATAGATCTCACCATTTTTTTTCCAAGCATTCCTGTTTTTCTCTATTTATTGCGCACCCATGAAATATCTGTAGATGAGAATCTGGGTTCCTCTTTTTAGATCAATACTCTTACCACTATATTTAACTCTCAATGGGTCTATTTCATTAGACCTTCAAGGCCATATTTGAGTAGACCTTGAAAGCCATACTTGAGTAGATTTTCAAGGACATATCTGATTGTCATTCAGACAACTTTGCACGAAGGTGATCCATTCATGGTCTAGCAAAACCCATGAGATTGCAATCACCAATCTCAGATCCCTAAATGCCCCATGGCCTCAGTTCACTGGAAGCTTTTGTTGACACCTCCTTTTCAGTTGCCTGCTTTCCTTTCTGTTGCCAGAAAACTGTAAGAAGCTCACATCATTTCTCATGGCTGGGTAGACATGAGAAATAAAAAAAAAGCTTTCAGCTGGCATGCATTGGGTGGATAAAAACAGAAATCTGGGTCATGCAAACTTGAAAATTTTATCTATATGTCACCTTGCTGTTTTCAAAACAGCTTGGGAAAGTTTATCCTCTCTCTCTCACACACACCTTTTTCTGTGCCAATTTAAGATTTGGAAAAGGTTATTCTCTCCCCCACTGTCCCCTTAAAGAAAGTTTCATAAGAACATGAATTCTTGCAAAAGAGGAGAGAAGTCATGCCAATGTTCCCATTTTGAATCTTAAAAGGCATAGCTTCTTAAAAGACAGACACTTTTGACATTGGCTATTCTTCAACATGTTTAATTAACTCCAAGAAGTGCTTGACGCGAGATGCACTGATGCTCAGTGGCTTTTACCCCAGTTGCCCTATTTCTTTATTGGGGGGGAGGAAGAGGAGGAGGCAAAGAAGAATAAATAATTAATGCAATAAGAAAATAAATGGCACATAGTTTCTATTTGCATCATCTTTTTTGCCATGATTATTTGAAATTCAGCATTATCATTATTATTTGAAAAAGGCCATCGAGATCTGAAGGTGCCCTATTCACCTGGGGATGGGCTGTCGGAGGCCCTGAACATCAAGAAGTTTCTCCTTTCTTGTACTTTTCTCATTTTTCCTGTACTTAGCAGATCTGAAAATCAAGCCCTGAGCAATCACAGCATTTCCAATACGCTCTTTCTTCTTTCCTCTAAATCTCATCTTCTCACAGAAAATACTCAGGGGGAGGAGGGAAAAAAGAACAAGGAAAAGTTGTGAGATTTTAGTGCTGGTTTCTAAATAGGAAGTTAAGAGCAACCAATGGTTGTCTTTATCTTCCTTAGGGATTTCAACTACTTTAGGAAATTTTCGAACAGCTCCTGTTAATTGCTGGAGTGGCACAGTGGCTCAGCGGTTAAGACAGCAGGCTTGTTGGCTGGAAAGCCAGCAGCCCAGTTTTGAGACCTAAGCACCATGCAATGGGGTGAGCTCCCATCCTAGCCCCAGCTGCTGCCAACATAGCAGTTTGAAACATACAAATGAGAGGAGATCAATAGGTACCACTTCGGTGGGAAGGTACCAGTGCTACGTGATGTCATGCTGGCCACACGACCGTGGAAATGTCTTCACACAGCACTGTCTCAATGGCCTTGAAATGGAGATGAGCACAACTCCCTAAAGTCGGCAACAACTAGAGGAATAAAATCCACAGAGAACTCTTTACCCTTTACCTGTTAATTGCTAAGAAAATCTAGAGAGGAGCTTGTGGGGATTCTCTCCATATCACAATTTAATGCAATCTCCCTCAAGTTACCCTTCCTGAACACACAGGGGAAAAAATCCAAACACAAGATCCACATGTTTCATTTCTTTATGCTGCTCACAAGGACCCACACATCCCCAAGTGCACCCTACAGAAAAGATGCATTTGGCAATGCAAAAAAACAAAAACAAAACATAAACTTATACACCTGGAAAGTGAATATAGACATGGCTAGTCTTTGGCTAAGATCATAATTAAGCTCTAAATTTCTGTTGCTATGCCAAGACAGTTGCTAAGCCTCATTTTACAACCTTTCTTGCCACAGTGGTTAAGTGATTTTTTTAGTTAGCCAACATGGTTGCTAAGTACATCTGGCTTCCCCATGGACTATGCTTGTCCAAAGGTTACTAAAAGTGATCACCAATTCTTGAGTGCATGTCAGTTGGCAAGCATCCAAATTTCGATCACGTGGCCATGAGGATGCTGCAATGGTCACAGGTGTGAATGATGGGCATAAGTCACTTTTTTCACTGCTGTTGTAATTTCAAGTGGAATCTAAACCAATGTTTGTAAGTCCAGGACTGCCAATACCAGGCCATGAATGCCTACAGAGGCATGTAGTCATTTTTGTCCATACTCTGACAAATTAGGCAGAGCTTTGACATCACAAATTGAAGACAGGAGACATGAAAACTTGACACATCGATCCAGTCATTGGTAGCAATGAACTCACCAATGGAATCACAAATTTACATATTCATGTATCTGGAAAGCATTGGTACATTTGTAGCAACATTCACTGTTGTATCTTTGAGGTTTGCAAAAGTCTCAGCATGTTCTAACCTCAACTATTCCTCATGTTCCTCCAATATATTTGAGCAGTTTTCTTAAGAACTAAAAAAAAAAACCCTCTGTAAATATTTTACCCAGTCAGAAGGTTTCTTTTTCTTTGGGAAACTGATCAAAGGTGACTTTAAATTATTTATTCGACAAACTCAAAAGGATTACCTCCCAATCATTCTAATTCTCTTTCAAGCCATAAAAGATAACAAGTTTGATGTGTTAATCATTTTCCCCCTCAGAACAACATCTCTGAATTAAACTATCATCATTCACCCTTATCAACAGCACAGAAGAGCCAAAGAACTGAAACGAAAGAGAAGACATAAAAAAAGAGGAGGAGGAAAATCTTGCCATATTCAAAATGTCACGAATATCTAATTTAACTTTCAAAAGGCAGTTATTGTATGCTAATTAGGTATTGAAATGAGACTTAAAAGCAGAATTAAATAATTAATGTTTCTGCAATATGTTACATCGATACACAACTAAACTGGTGTCTGGTTTATAGACTGAAGTTCTAACATTAAATAAATTTGTCTATGTCACTTCCCTGGTGCTTGTTGACAACATCAACAGACATGTGGTTCAAATTATTTTAGTTTGTATCTTCATTTTAGCCATTTTTATCCTGTTCTTTTATTTTTTTGGTGGGTGGCAGTTTAAGAATGGGTTGCCTAAGCCTGATTCAGGCTTCTCAAACCGTTTGCTTTCTTCAGATTTTTGGGGTGCTATCTACCGGAAATGGAGGTTGTGACAAATTTCATTTTCCTGGGCTCCAAGATCACTGCAGATGGGGACTGCAGCCAAACAATTTAAAACATGCTTGCTTCTGGGGAGGAAAGCTATGGCAAATCTAGACAGCATACTAAAAAGCAGTGGCATCATCCTGCCAACAAAAGTGTGTATAGTCAAAGGTATGGTTTTCCCAGTTGCAATGTATGGCTGTGAAAGTTGGACCATAAGGAAGGATGAGCACTTTTGAGAATACTCCTGTGAGTCCCTTGGACTGCAAGGCGATCAAACTGGTCAGTCCTAGAGGAGATCCACCCTGACTGCTCTTTAGAAGGCCAGATCCTGAAGATGAAACTCAAAGACTTTGGCCACCTCATGAGAAGGAAGGACTCACTGGAGAAGAGCCCAATGCTGGGAAAGATTGAGGGCATTAGAAGAAGAAGGGGAAAACAGGGAATGAGTTGGCTGGATGGAATCACTGAAGCAGTAGGCATGAGCTTAAATGGACTTTAGATGGTAGAGGACAGGAAGGCCTGGAGAAATATTGTCCATGTGGTTGCTTTGGGTCAGACATGACTTCACAACTAACAACAACAACGATCTACCAGAACTTCAAGCCAATATACAGTTTATTGAAACAAGACAAAGATAAAAAAACAAATACATTTTAATTGTGTATAAAAGTTATACTACCATTCGGGATACTATACAGGGAGAAAGGAATTCCATAATTTGGATGCCGCTACAATAAAGTCCTTTTTTTTTTCTAGTTTTGATCAGTCTAATTTTCATAGATACAGAAATTAAGATGTTTATGAATCCGGATCCATATGGACTGCGAGAGCCCTTAAAACCATCCTGAGCAAAGCAAATTGGAAGGAGGTAGACACACATATGACTTAAGAAGCATTTTTGTTGGCAACTTCAAGTGTGAAGACAGATGTCCTAAAACTTGCAGAACAGCTGAATGTGCAAGTAGTCAGGCTGCCCCTATTTATCATGGCCAGTCCTATTTTCTGCTCCCTGTCTTTAATAAATCACAGTTCTTAGTTCTGCCTTTTGGTGATGCTTTATTCAAATCTCACAGCTTGGGCAGTGCTATAAATGTCATTTGCCAAAGTGCAGCTTCTCTTCCTGCCTTCAGCAATTTACCATATCAACCTGAGGCAAGGCAGTCACTTCCTATCACTTAGAAAGATTGATATAAATGCAACATTGAGTTTAGAGAGAAAGGTGACATGAGCATATTAAGGGCATCTCCAACTGAACATGAATCAGAATCAAGTCGGACTCCCACATAGCTAGGGTTGAAGTTCTCTTTCATAATTCTCCTTCCAGCCAATCCTAATTGAGGAATCATCAATGAGGAACGGGTGCATTACACCTCCAAGCCTTCATTAGTTTGGTTATAGATATATCAATTAAAGAATATCAATTAGTGATAAAATTTTAGTTAAACACCCTTTTTGATTTTGCTATGCACTGCATTATTTAAGACACAACCAGACTCAAAATAGAGTATTTTGAATTTTGTTTCAAGAAAGTACATCTTCCTATCAGTTTCTATAACTTCAGACTGAATGCAAAATTAATTCTATGTGCATTGCCATCTGATTCCTAATTTAATAAAGCAATACATAAGGGTAGAACTTTAGGTGGTTGCATGATGGAGAGATAGATGTGAATTAATAAGATTTCGACTGAAAGAAATTGAGAAAGCTGATCCAATATCTGTCTATGTTTTTCAATCTCCTTTTCTCTCTCTCTCTCTCCCTCTCCATCTATCTATCTATCTATCTATCTATCTATCTATCTATCTATCTATCTATCTATCTATCTAGTCACTAGTAATCATCACTGATTTGATGGCACATAATGAATATGTAAATGTCATTCTAATTTTAAAGGTGTCTTCAAAGACTTCCATTAGGATTTATGAAAGTTTACTAAAGAGCCTTTAAAGGCTTTCATTAGGGCTATTAAAATTGCTAAAAAAAATCCTGGCTCTAAATTCTGCCAATTACATTTTAGTGTAATAAATTATCTGAAGCTAAAGATTAGAACATTTGGTCATCAGGGCAGAAATTTCCCCATAAAATTCTTAAAAATAATAATGGCATAATATTACTGCGTGACCAATTTATACGTCGTATACACTCAATCATATGTTTCAATGTGTAAGAACTCATCGTAAGAGATCCATTTCCAAGGAAAAATGTAAAAAAGGAAACTCATAGGCAGGTGTGTAGAAAGAAGGAAGGGGTAATTTATCTATGATAAAGGAGGCCTTGTTTAAATTACTTAACAACAAAATTGTATCTTGATAGTGAAAAATGTATTTAGTTTTCACATGAAAACAAACTAACTTAATTTTGCATTGTGAATGAATGTATAAATGCATACAGTATAAGGCTGTATTATTTTCTCACTTAAAATTTGGCCAAATTTTCATGCATGTATTTATTTATTTTTTTAAATGAATAAAAATAGAAGTTGTCGGAGGAACTTTCATGAACTCTACATTTTGTAAATGAACTCTACATTTTATAAAACTGCAAACAGAAATGCATATGTTCAGAAAAACATGTGCACCAGAACACACACAACTAAATGAATTTGTTTACTAAATGAATTTGGGGGAGGAAAAAAAAAGAAGTCAGATTTGGAACAGTTAAGATAGTTTCCAAACAAAGAGTAATCAACTTATTAACTTTGATCTACAAATATTATCTATTATATTGGTCTTCATGTGGGAAGAAGGGCAGGAAGCTTGATGCTTTGTTTCTTCTCAGTCTTGGAGCAGAAACCAGTGTGAGATCCATCACAACAAACTGTTGTCTGATTACCTATTGACTTGCAGTCTGAAATTGAAGACATTAGACAGCTTCACAGATGCCATCAATTAGCATGGTGAGCCATGGCACTGACGTTAATTATAATTACATTTACAACTCTGAACTGCAAAGCCAGGAGTGTGAGTTGGCATGAAGGCAACAATTTTTGGTAGCTTCCTTTCAATTTGCTTCTTTAAAGATGGTTTAGCAGAAATGCTGGGAATCAGTTCTTATATGTGATTTTCTCTAGCTGTCTATCATCAGTGGGATAACAGAAATGGTTTATTTAGGGAGAAACTGGTATTTCCAAATTCAATTTGCTCCCAAGAAAAACAGTGATTGTGTGCTCATATTCTTCTTTCCTCCATATTGTTGATCTCCTCCTCCTCCTCTTGCCCTCCTCCTCTTCCTCCTCCTCCTGCTGGAAGTAGTAGATATAAGACTGGTATTTCATCATCAGAAAATCTTGTATATTTTGTCTCTTTGTCTCAAATTGAAACTCAGTTACCTTTCCTTGAGGCCATTTCACTTGTGGCACCATTACAATTAAATATTTTTATTGTTCTCCTTGTGTCACTCCTATGTTATGCTTTGTATTTTTAAGCTGGGATGAATGTGTTTCCTTTTCATTTTTTAAAAGGATCATTCATCAATACTGAGTAATCATTCCTGACTATGGACCATTAGCAAATATATCAGCTGAATATACTGTTCAATGGTACGGAATGAAAAAAAAAAATGACAATCAAAACACAGGCAATGTTTCTGTCTCTTAAAAGGAACATTTTTAAAGCCAGTGTTCAGAACTGAATGGTTAAATGGAGGATGACTTACAAATTTATGAAACAAGGTAAAAACACAAGGGGGCTTTGATCCCAGGAGTGGCTTTTGGGATTCGTAGCCAGGCTGCAACCTGTTTTGCATTTACAGTGCGATTCTACGAATATCTGCTACTAAATAAGGGATTCGGGTTTCTTGGGACTTAGTCTTATGAGTGCATATGAACGATCGGAGACTTCATTCTTTAAAAATGTAATAAAGTAAAACACAAGAAGCTTCTCAGGTTCTCATTGGCTTGGGGGAAACCATCAGGCAATAAAAATTGGACAGGAGTAAAACACAACTTTTTGTTGTTGTTGTTGAAAAATTAGTGTGGGTTATTTCCCATTTAATCTGGGCTCAGCAACCTCCCAGTTAACCTGCCTATCCGCACTGCAGCAGACACACATATTACTCTGTTCTGCTAGCAAAACTATAGCTTGATGTTTATTTATTAAACATTAGCAAACATCAAAAGTGAAAGATAAAAGAGGACAGAAGACAAGCAGAAAGAAGAGAGAGAGAGAGAGAGAGAACAACAGGCAAGAGATAAAAGCGCAGAGAGATTAATATGACATCTACATTATCTTTATCTACAAACCTATCGATCAAAAGACACAGACACTTCCAGAGCCACCGGAAACCATGTTATAAGCAATTAGTACTGGAAAAAATAGCAAAGAGGATGGCCTTTGGTTATTCCAGGTTTAAACCCCTGTTGATATGTAACAGAGTAGAACAGAGATAGCACATTGTCTCCTTCCATCTGTATAACCGAACAAACAAATAAATATTCTCCTTATAGAACTTAAATATAACTGAACTATTGCAGCAGAATACTGACACATCCAAAACCATCTTTTCTTCATTCACCAACCAGGTTGGTTAATCTGTTTTAAATGTTTCTTCTGTGAGCTTCCTAGATGTACACTTCTATAAGTGGCTGCCCCCCAAAAGAGGGAGTCAAGCTATTCTCCAAAGTACCTGAGAGCAGGACAAGGTACAACAGATGGAAACTAATCAAGGAGAGAACCAACCTAGAACTTAGAAGGACAATTCAACAAAGGAAAGGCTTGCCTCCAGCTGTGCCTCATCACTAGAAGTCTTTAAGAAGAGATTTGACAGCTACTTGTCTGAAAAGGTATAACAGTGGTGGCTAACCTTTTTGGGCTCCTGTGCCAAAAATTGTGGGCGCGTTTGCATGCACACACTCTCATGCCAGCACCCAGAAAGCAATGCATGCCCCCTATGCATGCACGTGCAATCTCCACCCACCCACCCCTGCCACCCCCTTGCCTGCACTGTGCTGATTTTTGGCCGGTTTGAGGCCTTTTTCAGCCTCCCAAAGGCTTGAGAAAGGCTTCTGCAGGCCAAAAACTAGCCCCATTTCATCACTTCCAGTATTTTCTGAAAAACAGGAAGTGACAAAATGGGACTGATTTTCGGCCTGCAAAGCCTGTAGAAGCCTTCAGAAGCCTTCTTCAACCTTTGGGAGGCCGAAAAGGGCCACAAACCCGCTGAAAATCAGCTGTGAGCTGCGCACATGCACAGTGAGGTAAATTTGCCTGCAGCTCACATGCCGGCACAAATGGCTCCACGCGCCACACGCGTGCCATAGGTTTGCCATCATGGCAGTATAGTCTCGCTTGCTTCAGCATGCAGTTGGACTAGAAGATCTTCAAGGTCCCTTCCAGCTCTGTTATTCCAGTATAAGGCTGCAGAAAAAAATACACATTTTCATGATCTCACCATGATTTGTAGGCATAGGTTAAGGAGGCTCCAAGCCATCGCTGAAAAGCTGATTTCAGTTTTTCTGCCAATGTTATTTTTGTGGTCGTTTAATAGTGGCCACAAAATCCACCCCTTTTTCCCCCCAGAGTTTGTACTCAGAGTGCAGTTTGCACTAAAGGCTCGGATGTTTTCTTTGAGACTTTGAAATCTTTTCTTTGTTGCCCAAACCTCTCCTCATTTGCATTCCAGTCCTGTTAGCCACTCAATGCCAATAGAAACGCTCCTGATTTCTCCCCAATAAAAGGCCACAAATTCAACCATACAACAACAACAAGCCAAAAAAAAAAAAATCTGTCTCATTCACATTTACACAGACCTCTGGGGACCACAGCACAAGTGAAAACAAAAAACAAAAACCACCAAGAAATTTGCAGCAAGAGATGTTGGTACTCCTAATCAATCTTGCTCCCTGCCACTCGGAGCCACCACAGCCCTCCAAGTGTATTAACTTGCAAAGTTACTTATCAATCTTGAAAGCATGTGGGTGAGCTGCTCAGAGAGACTTTTGTGATCTCTCTTGGGAATTGTGTCCCGTCCAAATTGATTTGGAAATTGTGAAAGCTTGCTGCTTCCACAGGGAGGGGATGGGAGAACAAAACAAACAGTGGAAAGGAGATTGTGGAATTGCATTTCCTTATTTCCGTTAGGAAATTTCTCTCTTTCTTGCCCTGCTCCTATTTTACTGTCTTATTTACAATAGCAATAGCACTTAGACTTATATACCTCTTCATGGTGCTTTACAGCCCTTTCTAAGCAGTTTACAGAGTCAGCCTATTGCCCTCAACAATATGGGTCCTCATTTTACTCATCACGGAAGGATGGAAGGCTGAGTCAACTTTGAGCCGGTCAGGATCGAACTCCTGGCAGTGGGCAGAGTTAGGCTGCAATAGCAAACAATAGCAATAGCATTTTGACTTATATACCACCCCCGTTATGTTTTACAGTCCTCTCTAAGCGGTTTACAAGATCAGCCTATTGCCCCCAACAATCTGATTCCTCATTTAGCCGACCTTGGAAAGATGGAAGGCTGAGTCAACCTTGAGCCAATTAGGATCGTACTGCTGAACTGCTGGCAGTCAGCAGTCAGTAGAATTCACCTGCAGTACTGCATTCTAACCACTGCGCCACCACGGCTCTTGCAATCTCAGCCTTCTACTAAAGTCTTCAAGGCAACCAAGGATCCTTTAGATGACCCTTCCAACTCTGTTAATCTAATCTATATCCAGATGTATTAATCACTTTCATATTTTTTTTTATTTTGAGGGGTTTCCATGACAAAATATAATTAGCACCAATTAAAATTTTCTAACATTTTCTTCATGGCTGAAATATGAACAAGGTATTGAATTAAGCTTGAGTGCTTATATCTCTGTGGAAAACTAGGAAATTTAATAAAAATATATGTTAGTAGAGCAGATGGTCCCTCAACAAAGCATTACAGAATACAAAGTAAAGATAAGAAATAAGCTTTTTTCAGTTCTCCAGAACTTTTTAAAAGAGGGCACGGGGTCAGGAAAAAAAGCTGACCAGGTATTAATGGCATAGCACCAGCAAATTCCAACTATATTCAGAGGGATTTTTTTTAGGAATTAACCTGAAAACCTAGACAGCCTGTGCTAGATTTTAGAATCGCATGACCCACTATACAAGCAGTGGAAAGGAATATATATAGAGGTTCTGGCCAGTTCTGGAGAACCGGTAGTGGAAATTTTGAGTAGTTTGGAGAACTGGCAAACACCACCTCTGACTGGCCCCGCCAACCCCACCCCTTCTCTGCCTCCCATCAAGTCACAGCTGACTGGCTGGGTTTTCTTTTGTTGCCCTGCCCAGGAGAACGGAGCTGGAAAGCAGGTTAGTAGGGTGCGGAGGGAATAGGGATTTTACAGTATCCTTCCCCTGTCATGCCCACCAAGCCACGCCCACAAAACCGGTAGTAAAAATTTTTGAATCCCACCACTGCTCACTATCTTATGATCCTAAAAAATTGTTGTATTTGAACTCTTAAACTAGTCCTGTGGGGCATTGTGGATCAGCAAACTGAAAACTGAGATCCATGAAATTATATTTTCTTTGGATAAGTCTGCTTCATAGAACAAGCAACTCCACTATATTTCTCTTTATAATTACCGGATGAAAATATCTATGTGTGGACAGGTTTAGAGAGTTACATACATGTTGAGAAAATGGCAGACAAGCTTGGTGCAGAGCTGAGCATTAAACTCATTAGATTGTTCCAACAAAGACGCCTAGCTTTTGGTTTGCGTTCGTTGGTAAGACAATTTATTACAAAATCCTAATTCTGTACACTCCAATGGTGGAAATGGACTCCAGAGATGTTATTAGCTCTTTTTTCCCCCTAAAACACACCTGTGTATGCAACTTATAGAATAATAATGATCTCCTTTGCTCTAACAAGACAGGGAAAAAAAATTCTGTTGCCAAAGAGGCACGCTGCCAAATTCAGCATCGGTGACTAACAGTGATAACTTTATTAAAGGAACTCATCAATTAAGAGTTAACCATCTCCAAGAACCGAGAGGAAAAAAAAAAAAATTAACTCCAGACTAAATGGCCTAGATTTTTCTCCTGGGCTACAGAAGTCGAACCATCTCAACGAGACGTCTGAGAAATGCTTCGTCTCTGGTTCCTGACTCTTCCCATTCCCATCCTTGCTGCACATTTGCACAATCTGTAAGGGATGATTGGACTGCCTTGGGACCAACCTGGAACAGAGAGATTAGGTGTCACAATGCACCCAGTCTTATTGGCTCTGCTGTTGCAGGGAGAATTTCATTTAAAGCCACAATGGCTCATTCACCAAAGGAGCTATTCACGGCGGCAACAAAAGTACTGTCAGTTCAGCTGTGAAAATGGTTTTCAATATAGAGCTCTTCAGAGATGCAGGATGAATTACAGGGAGTCATACAAATGTAGCCAGCCCCAATTTTCTCCCTAAAAACTCCCTGATTGATTTTCTGTGTGAACCCAACCTCCAACAAGCAGGAGAAAGATACTTATTCTATTTATTGCAGAAGAGTGAATTAGAGCTGTCGCTAATGGGGATCATTAGAGCCACCACGCAGAGGCACAACTGTGATCCTGCACTCTTTCACTTGTAACAAATCGGTGTCCACAGAGTAGCAGGTTGGAGGAAATCACTCGGAGCTAGCAAGAACAAAACGCACGGGAACAGACGAGCATCGAAACTACTTAATGGTGCCGTGATGCACAACTATGACGCAGTTCTGAAAGAGGAGAGGTTTATGTTACTGAAGAGAAAGAATGCACAAACAACTACTTTGTGGAAATGTAGTTAGTGGCCTTTAGAGCCAATCTGTGGTAATAAAAGATTGTTCTCAGAAAACGTTCATATACAACAGCAGAGTTTATTCATTCTGTAGGTTTACAACAAAAGTTCTATTCAGGTTTCAGCAGCCCTTGAAAAGATGCATTGAATGTCACATCTAACCAGAAGTGGTATCCAGCAGGTTCTGACCAGTTCTGGAGAACCGGTAGTGGAAATTTTGAGTAGTTTGGAGAACTGGCCCATACCCTCGCTGACTTCTGGCTTCGCCAACCCCATCTCTTCTCTGCTTCCCAAGTCCCAGCTGATCGGCTGGGTCTCCTTTGGTTGCTCTGCACAGGAGAACAGAGCTGGAAAACAGGTTAGTGGGGTGGGGAGGGAATGGGAGTTTGCAATATCCTTCCCCTGCCACACCCACCAAGCCACGCCCACACAACCAGTAGTAAAAAAAAACAATTGAATCCCACCATTGCATCTAACGTACAGATTTCATTCTGCAGGTAGTCCTCGACTTACAATAATTCATTTAGCAACCGTTCAAAGTTACAAAGGCACTGAAAAAAGTTGAATTATGACCATTTTTCACACTTACAATGTTGCAGCATTCCCATAGTCATGTGATCAAAATCCAGATGCTTAGCAACTGACTCATATTTATGACGGCTGCTGGGCCATGTGATCCCCTTTTGACAAGCAAGGTCAATGGGGAAGCTGATTCACTTTACAGCTGTGCTATTAACTTAACAACTGCAGTGATTCACTTAACAACTGTGGCAAGAGAAGCCGCAAAATGGGACAAAACTCACTTAACTATCTCGCTTAGCAATGGAAATTATGGGGTCAGTTGTGGTTGTAAGTCAAAGGTCTTCCTGTTGTGGTCTGTCAGCCCCTCCAGCAGCTGAATCAGAGGAGGAGACGTGGGAGTCAGGGCCAACATCAAGGCAACCTAAAAGGTCTGAGGGGGAAGAGGAAATGGAGCTGGCAGAGACAGAGAGACAGAGGCAGAAACTGGGCCATCCGTCAGCCCTCAGATGGAGAGTCAACAACTCCCAGGTCTGGAGATGGCTGATGAGGAAGAGGAGGAACAGCCAGGTGCAGTGCCTGACATGCTGATGCACAGAAGGCAGAGGAGAGGAGAGCAGTGGAAATCTATGGGCCGGTCCTTGGGACAGAAGAGCCACTGTTGCTAGCGAAGCCCCACCCTAGCTCTGGGGATCAAAGGCAGGGGGCGGAGATAAATAGGTGTGGCAGACAACTATTCATCTCTCTGCCAGACAGACTTGTTAGTCTGCTATGAGATTGACTTTTTGCTGGGGCTGCTGGCGCTCCTAATAAAGGGAACATTCATTTAACTACAGAGAGTTTGTTGTGTTTGGGAGTCAGGTCAGAACATTACCTGTATTCTCTTTCTTTTCCAAGCCACACTCAGGAAGCACCCAGATTAATTAATTTGCACCTAAGGTCACGGAGCCTTGTAAAATTTTGCTTAACTCCAAGCTTGGAAATGCTGCATGCCAGACAACATTAGGCCAATTTCATACCACGGATGCTCTGCTATCCATTTTTATTCCCATTAATGTGTACATTGGGATTTCTGCATCATTTGATTTCTGAACAACTCAGGTGAAAAGCTTCCTCTGTTCCCCTGTAAAGCTCAACAACTTAATTTGGGCTGCAGAGACTTTCAGAAATTGAGTGATACAAGTAAAAAAAAAAAACCCAACAAATTGGTTTCAGATATATTTTCAATTACTCTGTCTGTTAGGAGCTGTAATGCAGACAAGGAAATATATTCATAAGATATTTCCCTCGGCATGGCAATTTTGCCATTACCCTCACTAACCTTTTCTGGAAATTGTCTCAAAGTCATAAAAGCAATGTGCTCAAGCCAATTTAAGCACAAGCTAGATTTGTGCCATGGGGTGTTGTAGATATTGGGGAAGAAGAAGGGGAAAAAAAAGTTTGAGCATAGTGAACCAGCATTTTTATTTCATTCTTTATATTTGACTTTATTGCTAGTGACCACAAGAGGAAGGGAAAGGAGTTGAACAATCTAGACTCAAGAAACCTAATCCAATGATTTGGGCTTGGTCAGAATTTCATGCGGCATTGAGGTAGTGATAGATGTAATGGTGCCAACTGACACCAATTTAAGTTAGGGGGTCAGGAATGGGATGTGTGGATTGAAGGAAGGAAAGGCACAAATGAATTAGAATATTTTTTTAAAAAAAATTGAATTGCATAGACTCATACAAAACTGTTGCATACATTGCATGGATGACTGTATGACTGTTACCTTGTTGCCTGTATCCTAATGATTTTTATTGACTGTTTCCTAGTATGATTTCATTGCTTATTGTAACCTATGACTATTATTAAGTGTTGCACCTTATGATTCTTCACTCTTGATGGATGTATCTTTCTTTCATGTACACTGAGAGCACATGCACCAAGACAAATTCCTTGTGTGTCCAATCATACTTGGCCAATAAAGTATTCAATGGATTTAGAGGGGGCAATCCAGCTAAGATTTGGGGGAATATACCCAGAGTCACTACCTCAGCAAATTACTTGAAAGATCAGTAGAATTGGCTGACCGCATTTTTTTTTCACTAATATACATTGTCATCTCAAGAGCCAGGTCCCCTTTGCATCCAGAGTCTAAAATAACCTAATTGAGCCCCTGATAGTAGAAGATAAGTATTTTTAAACCAATAATAGCGATTGGATGGACTACAAAACTGAACAGAAATGCAGTTGTAATGAATAATCCATTACTTTCATTGGATTCTAATCCATCCATCATTTTTATTAGATTTTAGCATCTGAAACTCTACTTTAAATAAAATAGAGGACATTAAATGCAAAAGGACATTGAAATCTAACCCCCCTCGTTCTGCCCAAAATGGAACCAAAACATTGGCTTTAATGTTGCACTTAAATGTGGCCTAGGCTTATAGTAACTCAGATTCCTTGGGACTACTTTACTTTCTGATTTACTACAATGTGGAAGAAATTTTGAGGGCCTTGAAAGTTGGTGCTACCATGTGGATTAGTGAGAATGGAATAAAATCATTGAAATGCATTTCTTCATGATGGCACCAACAACACATAGTACATGCTTTTATTAACAGCCCCATAGTTAAAACAACAGAGTTGGATGGGACCTTGGAAGTCTTCTAGTCCAGCAGTTGTCAACCAGTGGTCCGCAGCCCACTGGTGGTCCGTGAGAAAATTTTGGTGGTCCGCAGAGAAATGTCACCCTCAGAGCACCCATGCAAAGCAATTAATTCAGGCTGTGTGGGAACACAAGGCTCCGCCGCCCATTTGGCCTGCAGGAACCTTCCCCACCCACTCACTCCTTACCTGGCAAACTTGCCTGCTAAGTTGCTATTTTTCCTTTTTCCAACCATCAGCTGTTCTGCTGTGCTGGGAGATTTAGATTAGCTAGAAAGCAGGAAATCATTGGATTTCTTGCTTTCTAGCTAATCTTTAGATCTTCGGCTCTGCTTTTTAGCAGAGACAAACCTTCCTTAGGACTGAAGCAGTGTAGACTCAGCTAGCCAATTGCAGAAACACAGATCTCTAAGTGAATCTGTGATTCTGTGAGCAACTCAATCTGCCTGCCTCTTTGCCTGATTTTGGGTAAAAGTTGCTATTTTTATAGAAAAATCAATATTTATATAAATATTTATAATATTTACATACAAGCCATGCCCAACCAGTTACATGACCACCAAGCCACACCCACAAATTAGGCCATGCCCACAGAACCGGTTGTTAAGAAATTTGAATCCCACCCCTGCCTCTGTGTGTGTGTGTGTGTGTGTGTGTGTGTGTGTGTGTGTGTGTGTGTGTGTGAGAGAGAGAGAGAGAGAGAGAGAGAGATTAGATCAGATATTTCTCTCTCTCTCTCTCTCTCTCTCTCTCTCTCTCTCTCTCTCTCTCTCTCTCTCTCTCCAATGTCAGCAAGCCACCATCAGTCAAAATTCATATTAGTGGTCCCTGGGTTTTAAAATTATGAGTTTGGTGGTCCCTGAGGTCCAAAAGATTGGCGACCCCTATTCTAGTCTAATCCCATATTCTAGCAAGAAATCCTACACTACTTCAGACAAATGGTTGTCCAATCTTTTCTTAGAGGATCTTTTTTTTCAGCTTGGCTTTTTTAGTGTTGAAGTTGGAAACAAAAATTCTGCCAGGGATCAAAATTACAAAAGAGAAGAAATAGTACTGGGGATTTTTTTTAAAAAAAAAAATTTCCCTATGAATGTTGGTGGCTTCAGAGAGCTGAGTTCTCTATGCAGCTTATGAGTTGCCCGATGTCCTGTTACTGAATTCCAAGAATTGGTGGGTTTGATTAAATGTCTTTCTCTCTGTGGTGTGTGTGAATTGTGCCTTTAATATTCAAGATGGAAAGAGGGGTGAATGGAAGCATGCCTAACTACTAGAAATTTCTAAGACACTGAATTATAATAATGATTGCCTGCTTGAGGATTGTTCCAGCATGATAAAATAAAATTACCCCTCCGTGAAGTGAGAGCCACAGATTTAAATTATGTATCTAAATATGACAGATCATCTGACATAACATTTGTTGTTGTTTTTTCTGGATGAAGTGACTTTGTAGTGATTAACTTGATAGAAACACCTATAAATAAAAGGAAATTTGGGCACCTTGCTATTTATTTAATGTGTTGACTCCTTGGATATACATATATAATTTGAGCATCTGTCAAAAGTAGAAAACAAAGGGATTGATAGAAAACCAGGGATGAATAACTCTTAGAGAGAGGAAGGAAGAAGAGCTTGGTACAGCCTTATTAAGTTATATCTGTGACATCATGGTAACTGATGAAAATGCAACTTTAGATCACTTCATTGGTAAGCTGACAGTTCTGGTTGAATTGCTATCCAAAATTAGACTTTCAAAATAACTCTGTCTAAAACTGCAAACAGTGAAGCTGGGCTAAATAAGTGAGAAGAAGAAAGAAGAGGAGAAATCAGGAAAATACTTTAAAAATTGCATTATGTATTAAATGCTTGTACGTATTATATTGTTTGCCTCATTATTATGATTTAGATAACAAATAAGTTTGACTTTTGTTGTTGTTCAGTCACTAAGTTATGTCCAATTCTTCAGAACCCCATGGACCATAGCTTGCCAGGCCCCCTCCACTGTCTCTCAGTGTCTGCCCAAATTCCTATTCATTGTGTCGATGACACTATTTAACCATCTTATCCTCTGCCATCTCTTTTTGCCTTCCCACTTTCCCAATATCAGGGTCTTCTCTAATAACCATTTATTATTCCAATAAATGCTATTTTATTTTATACTCTGATTTACTTCCAGACCATTGGCATAAAGGCAGTATATGTGGCATACAGGTAAGTAAAACCTAACTTTGATTTGTACCCAAAATTTCAATCAATGTTATGTTTTTTTTCCATTTTTTTAAGGCCGGTTATGTATTTTTGATAGAGTACTTTTGTTTTTTGCTCCTTTTTCTCTTAATTAAAAGCAATAAAAACTACTTTTAAAAAAGCTATAAATAGAAACTAAATGTCAAGTGCCAGAGACATTAGGAGATCCAGACAATTCAAATAGCAATAGCACAGACTGCTTTACAGTGCTTTACAGCCCTATCTAAGCAGTTTTACAGAGTCAGCCTATTGAGCCCAAGAATCTGGGTCCTCATTTTACCAACTTCGGAAGGATGAAAGGCTGAGTCAACCTTGAGCCTGGTGAGATTTGAAGTGCCAAATTTCAGACAGCCAGCAGTCAGCAGAAGTAGCCTGCAGTACTGTACTGTAACCACTGTGCCACTATGGGCCATAAAATATTTATTGCAAGCTTAAGCTCTCTACAAAAAAACTAAACTACTAACAGTCAAAGTAATTTGGTGGTAGATAAGGAATTCATGGTGGACTGGACTTAGATCTCTTGTGGGTGCAAAGGGACTCAAGACTAATGACACATTTGACCCCTCCCTCATGCTCAGTCTGGTCATCAAAGGTGTCACAGCTCAGAATTTCAGAATGAATCTTGGAAACTTGATGAGAGCAATCTGGAACTGTATAGTTTATCCCTATCTGTATAATACATGCCTGACTTTTCTTTCTTTTTTCTTTGTTTCTTTTTTCTTAATTATGGTCCTGAGTAAAATACGTAAGTTCAATCAATGATTGAACACAGAAAGAAAATTCTGTCTTTTCCAAATCCTCCTGGTGCAATTCAAGTACATACGTTTAAAATTTGCTAACAAGAAAAAAACAAACCCAAAACTATAAATCTGTTCCTTCAAGCATGATAGATGATGTCATCTTAAGTCAGTTCATATGCTGAAGAGTAGCTAAAAAGTACAAATGACATAATTTGGTTGATATGACTTTCTAATTTCTTCCAAAGTAAAAAAAAACAATGAGCCTTGAAAGAGGAATAGCAGGATTGTGCTGTTAAATTAATAATTGGTAATTCTACACATTAAGCTATCGTTTGCCTAAACATAATGTATGGAATCAACCACAACTCAATGGTTTCACAATGAACAAACAGCTTGTAAATAGGAGTGGTGAAGTTCACAAAACACACTAAGCCAGAAGGGGAAAATATCATAATGCAATAAGTGAGTCTAGTCTTGAAGTTTTGTGAATTGAAGCAAAGCTTTTTATGCCATATGAATCGCACAGATTTGATTTATCCAGTCATTCTGAATTGTGGGTTCACCGTGTCTTACAAATAATCCAGGTTTTATCTCACTCACACACATCTCTCAAGCCAACAATATTCACCAAGCAGATTGTATTGGATGACAAGTTCCTGGAGTTATTTTATTCTTTTAAAATAAGTTCTAGAAGCTTCACTATATGACTACTTTACATCATTGCTAACAAATCTAAGGAAGGAGAGTGAATCCAGATAAACACAGATAGAATAACACATTTAGTCAATTCTATCCGGCTTATAATACCCCTAAATCCAGCTGTCTTGTCAGGCATATTGACTACTCCTTTTTTAAAGGTACTAAAAGAAGGGGTAGTTTTATCAAGCTCCTTGCTAGACTTTCCATCATTTGCTGAAGGAGAAGCTTTCATTAGTGTGTTGCACACTTGCTGTCCAGCTGTGTTTACTCTGTTTTGTTGATTATTGCTGCTAAGCAGAGGTTTTGGGAGGAAAAAGCCAATAGAAATGGATAATGGCAATAGTTAGAAATAAAAATTATCACCAGGTATGCAAGTAAATTCACTTTTCTTTCTTCCTTCTTAGGAAAGAAAAAGATGGAGATAAAGAGATTACTAGGATTTGAGGGCCAATTAAAACAGCTTTCTCCTTTACCTATTCTCTTTGGTGAAGCTTTTGGCTAAATCCCTGTTGTTGTGTGGGTTATATTGTGTTGTGTTGTACAGCTATTTTTTTTTTTCTATATCAGTTTCATAACTTGTGTGAATGACCTGTCTAGCTAAAAAGCTAAGCAGAAGCTAGCCACTCTTGGTACTTAGATGCTGCAGAAGCAGAAGAAGCAGATGCAGAAGCAGATGCAGAAGCAGATGAAGAAGAAGAAGAAGAAGAAGAAGAAGAAGAAGAAGAAGAAGAAGAAGAAGAAGAAGAAGAAGAAGAAGAAGAAGAAGAAGAAGAAGAAGAAGAAGAAGAAGAAGAAGAAGAAGAAGCAGCTATATTTAAACCAGAAAATAAAACAAACATGAAAACAAATAAAACAGTATATAGAATAAGACAATGGCAAACAACTTCCACACTGCTATGAAGAACATGATGTAGCCACACTCAAGAAGTTAATAGGAATCAACTTCAACTTCATTCTCCAATTCCATTTTTGTTCTTCTCTCTTAGATCCATAAGATCCACTGAGGCGATCTACTCTAGATGTTTCTACCCTTCCTTTAAAAACCTAAATATATCATCTGTAGAGCTTTAGTAGCCAGGAAGAAGGGTTTTTTGAGTGGGGTATAGCCCATAAACTACATGACGACCAGCCTTATTCTCAATGATGGATGGACACAAACACTGTCAAGTCCCCAACTGATGGGCAAGACAAAGAAACAGGAACTACTACTTAGGTTTAAGAAAAAAAATTATACTGATCACCTGGGATAATTATAGAATCTTGGAAACTGTAACAAGAATTTCCCAGCCTCATCTATAATCAGTTCATTAAAATTGAGTCCATTTTTATATTCTGAAATTCTTCTTCTGAGATTTCACCCCTCTTGGGTTGAGTAGTCCCTGGGCTATAAGCTGTGAACTGGTTAAGCAATCTTACACATACACACAAACAATACACACACACAGACACACACACAATATGCAATTGTTGGCATGTTTTGAAATGTGTTATGTTTTTATATTTCACTCTTTGTTTTGCTTTCTGCAAAGAAGATAAACAGCTGAAATAAGAATATCTAGCCCATCATAACTGATTCCACCAGAAGCTAACTGTACTGTTAATATATTCTTGGGCAATGGACAATGAAACAACATCATCAAAATCCTTAGAAAAGAACACATTATTGCAGCACAACTCCATAAGTAAATTTATATTCTAATTCTAGTTTAGCAATTTAAACTGTTTGTATGGTTTATGCAGCAAATAATTCAACCCTTCTTAGTGTGTTAAATATTCATGCAAGCTCTCAGCATCTCTTTCCACAACACCTCCAGTATGAGAGCATAACAACTCTCACTTGGACAATTCCAACATATGAACATAATGGTTTCCAAGGGAATTGAGGCTTTGCAAAGTGGCATAAAATGACTTTAAAAAGAGGGGAAGTGTTTGAGTGATGAAGTTGACTTGGCCACCAGTGGGACACGTGCTAATGTTCTATTGGTTCAAGGTGTCATTCTTCTAACAAGATGTGACAATATAACCATACCTCCTGGATAAAAGAAACAACAGAGAAATGGTTAGGGCTCAGAAAGGCAGGGTAGGATGTTAAGAGGGGTAAAAAGACAGTTGCATTGCACATTTTTTGACATAAATAGAAAATAGTACTATTTCAATTACGTAAGACTGGCCCATGCTCTTCCGCACTGTCCGATCCTGTTACCATATCTGCAGGCTGCTGGTGGAGCACAGCACGTCTGACTTTCTTTTGCAAAGAAGTACGTCCCATTTCACAACCTTGTCAGGTGCAAATAAACAGGAGTGTTAGTTATGGAAGAATCTAGTCAACTAATGGTCAATGCTATAATTAGCACTAGATAAGGGTCCTCCAAAGAACCCGAGGACAAGACAATAAGCAATGAATGAAAACTTAGCAAAGACAAATCCAACCTGGAACTAAGAAGAAATTTCCTGACTGTGAGAACAATTAACCAGTGGAATGGGTTGCCTTCATAACTGGTGGGGGCTCCATCACTGGAGGTTTTCAAGAAGAGATTGAACAGTTATTTATATAGCATGGTATAAGATCTCCTGCTTGAGTAGGGTCTAGAAAACTTTTGAAGTCATTTCCTATTCTGTTATATCATAAATGGGGACCTTCTGTTAGTTTGAATCATTTATTGGTTGGACCCAACAACAGATGTGTAGTCATGGAAGGGTGAATTTGACAAAATTCAGTGTTAAAAACTCTTTGGCACATTTATTCCATTGCACAATATATGCCAAAGCATGGAGATTGTCAGTCCACAGAAGATTCAATATGAGTTGGTTTACTTTGCTATTTCATGTTGTTTGCTTCATTTTGCTTTATTGATTGTATGCTTGTGGGATACTAGAGACAAATAATAGGATAAAATGCCCCTCAGGACCAGTGCAGTATTTGCTGAATGACAAACTGAATAATCTAGGCCTTTTTAGAATTTGAGCTTCCACCCATCAGATTTCTCTTTTACTTTTTTTTTTTTTTTAAATTCCTACTATCATTTAAGTGGCAAAACCAGGTTTAGTTCTAAAATAAGAGAAGAAACTACTCTAGAATAATTACTGATTTAAGAAGAATTGTAAGATACATCAAGACCTATAATTCTTTGCACTAGTCAAGTTGGCCAAAATAGCCTCTTTATGAGTTTTCTCCTAATTATTACTACGAATGCCATGGCTAATAAGTACTGATGGTGCATGTCTGTTACAACAGGTTCAGCTGGAAAAATCACAACTTCAATGCCTGGTGATTATAGGTAAAGATAATGTAGCAGTTGATTTAAAGCCGTCAGCTGGTGCCGGAGTTCAGTTAGTAGCTGGAAAGTTATGCTCAGATCTGGAGTTTTATCAGGATATGAAATGCAGAGAATGTAGACAAGTATCCATTTTCAACAAAACTTTCTAGGATTAAAGATGAAAGGAAAAACATATACTAAGTCTGTATTAAGTTTGTCTATACTAAGTTTGTAGCAGACTTGGAGTTAATCAATTGTGTGGTGTGTGGTTCATCAGCATTACATTTTAGAAATCAGGGTAATATTGATAAAAACATTTTTTTTCTTTATTTTTAAAAGTTCCAGTTATCTAAACATCAGTGTGAATAAAATTCAACATTGCCCTGAAATCCTTAGTTCTAAGCAGTGGTGGAATTCAAAAATCTTTACCGCCGGTTCTGTGGGCATGGCTTGGGGCTGTGTCAGGGGAAAGTTACTCCAAAATCCCCATTCCCTCCCCACCCCACTAACCTGCTTTCCACTCCGTTCCCCTGTGCAGGGCAACCAAAGAAGACCAGCCGATCAGCTGGGACTCAATGGGAGGCAGAGAATAGATGGGGTTGGCGGGGCCAGTCAGAGGTGGGTATTTGCCGGTTCTCCAAACTACTCAAAATTTCTGCTACCGGTTCTCCAGAACTGGTCAGAACCTGCTGAATACCATCTCTGGTTCTAAGGTTGGTTAGTTTCGATCCATTGCTTCTTGTTCTGCCTTCAGGTGCTTTGGTGGTTAGGTTGACCCAATCTTTTTTTGTGGCAGCCCAGAAGAGTCATCCACATTGGCAGCTCTGGTGGTGGAATAGACTTATTTTCTCCTGATAGATAGAATAAGCAGGACACATTGAAAATGATTGCTAATTACAGAGAAATGCAGTGGTAGTGATGGGGGAACAAGCATCGTCTTCAACCTTTATGTCCATCTGGTGGTAGCTGTGTAGGAAGGTTTGTTTTTGTTTTAAATCAGGGCAACCTGGTCTACTCAAATATGGGATGGAGCATAATGCTTCCACTTTCACCTTTCAACCCCAGTCCAGGAGCCTTCCTAGGCAGTCTCTTTTTTGGATCCCAGGTAAGTAAGTGCAGGTCCTGCATGGAGGCTTGGGGAGGGTGAAAAATGGGCCTCTAAGACGCTCCGGAAGACTGGAAAGAGGCTCCGGAAGACAGGGAGAGTGAAAATGGGCCTCCCGAAGGCTCAAGGAAAATGGGCCTCCCAGAAGTTCTGGGAGGCTGAAAATGGGCATGTTTCCACCTCCAGAGAGCCTCTGGAGCCTGGGGAGGGTGAATACACTCTCCCTGCATCCCATTTTTGCTCCCAGGTTGGTGCAAAAAAGCCGACTAGGCCACGCCCACCCAGCAACTGGGCAGAGAACCGGTTGTTAAATTGTTTGAAGTCCAGCCCTGGTCCTCCTTCATTTATTTTGATTCCTTTATCACCCTTTGGAACCTACATATAGGTTGCCATAATGCCAGCCTTTCAGAATCTTACTTCCATTCCTTTTATATCACCCCGTAAAAAAAACTGACAACATAAATTTCAGTGAATGAATTTAACAGTGGCAAATGATCAGAGGAACAGTCTTCCCCCGCCCACTCCCACCCTAAATTGCTGGATAATTTTCTCCTGTCCAGAAGATGCCGGGCAAAATAGCATTCTCAATTTCATCTGCCACAAATAACCAGGCTATTTCAGGAACTCCTTTTCCTCTATTTAGTCAGTTCTAGTAGCTGTGACCCAATCCTAAAGTGATGCTGTCTGCCTTAAAAAGCAGCTAAACAGGCTACGGCTTTAGATAGCAAAAAAGATCCTGAAATGCTTTGAGCCATACGAGGAGTTTTCCTTCCCTCCAGTGTTGTGAAACATTCACTAGGTGCTTCTGATTATGTTTAAGATAAGAATGCAAGGAAAGAACAGTTAGTAACTCTTCGAGTAATGGGGAAGAAGCATGAAGCAACTTTCTGAAAATGATTCCATAATCTGATAGAAGAGAGTATTTGTAGCTCTGGGGTGAGCTGTAGAGCCCTCATTGCTCTCTGAGTTTGGTGGTTTTCTTGTAGATGTTTCATTACCAAACTACATATATCATCAGTGCTAGAAGGGAGAGAAGTTTACTTTTAATTTATATTCTAGTGCCTTGCCCTATCATGGGAGTGATCTTGGTGGTTGTTTGGTGGGCTTCCATAATTTTGCAACTGGTGGCACCACCCACCAACCAAACAGAAATGAAACAATAATTCTGAAACAACAGACTTGCCACGATGATGGAAAATAGCTCCAGGGCACCCAAACGTTCTTTAATGGGTTCCATTTAAAAGAACAATGGGAACTGCTTGCTTCTAAATGACCACACAGTTCTGGGAAGACAGCATCTGAAGTCCACCAGACATCAAAGATTCACAGGAAGAAAAACTTTGTAATTCTCCCTTTTGGAGAATTAGAGGCGGCGTTTAATCATTTATCAAATTCAGTCCCAGAGAAAGATATCCAGTCTGTCTAATCAGGTGATGAATAGGAATGTAATTTTGGGGGCTAGTATGAAAATGCAAGATGTGAAACAAGAAATGCCTGTCTCGGCTACTTGAAGAAAAGTATGGTCATTAAAGCCAGATTACATTCTGTTTTATTTTGCTACAGTGTGAGACTAGAATTCCATTAAAGCCATTCTTGCTTTCAAATCCGACTCCATGGGAAATAGGGATAAATTTGCATCTGCAAAGCAGCGTCTGGAAAAATTTCAGCCCGCAGATGTGGCTGAATGACAGCTCCAACAACCCCTCCTATTGGCCATATTGTAGTTGTAGGTCACAAGCAGAACAGCAGAGTAACGGAGATGGAAGGGAGCTTGGAAATCTAATCCAATCCCTTGCTCAGGAAAGAAACCCTGTACCAGACAAATGATTATCAATCTCTTCTTTAAAACTTCCTATGCTGGAACCCCCAGAACTTCTGGAGACAAGCCAAATTGTCCATTGTGGAGGAATTTATAAAAGTATTATAACATTGATTGTATCAGATCTAGGATAATTTTATTATCTTCAGATAGTTAGGTCTTTTTCTGGAGTGGTATCTTCAGCGAAACTGGAAGGAGGTGTTAAGAGGGGCTCTAGCTTAGAATCCTTGCATTGGAGAAAGTGGCACCAGCCTGACCTGAATCCCTGAAGACTTATCTGACCATTCCCAAAGAATGTAGCCTGTCTGGTGAGGTTCTTGTAATGTAAGTGTCTAACAATAAAGATTCTGCTTGAGACTACAGTCGGTCCTCAATTTTACAACAGTTCATTTAGTGACCCTTCAAAGTTACAGGCACCAAAAAATGTGACTTATGGCTGTTTTTCACAGTTACAACTTTTGCAGCATCCCTGTGATCATGTGATCAAAATTCAGATGCTGGGCAACTGATTCATATTTATGATGGTTGCAGCATCCCGGGGTCACATTATCCCCCTTTGCAACTTTCTGAGAAGCAAAGTAAATGGGGAAGCCAGATTCACTTAACGACCAGGTTCCTACCTTGTCAACTGTGGTGATTGACTTAATCACGGAGGCAAGAAAGGTCTTAAAATGGGGCAAGACTCACTTAACAACAGAAACTTTGGGCTCAGTTGCAGTCATACTTTGAGGACAATCTGTGTTCACAACTGGTGTGCTTGACATCTTTTCCCACAAGAAGGAGAGAAGCAACCTAGAACTAAGGAGAAATTTCTTGACTGTGAGAAAAATCAGTCAGTGGAACAACTTGCTTCCAGAACTTGTGGATACTCCAACACTGGAAGTTTTTAAGAAGAGATTGGATAACCATTTGTCTGAAATTGTATATAGTTTCCTGTTTAAGCAGGGGGTTGGACTAGAAGACCTCCAAGGTCCCTTCCAACTCTGCTATTCTATTCTATTCTATTCTATTCTATTCTATTCTATTTCTATTTCTATTTCTATTTCTATTCTATTCTATTCATACTAAGACAGCATATGCAATGGACATATGTTTGGTAAGGAAAAAAAACCCTTTGAGTGCACCAAACTAGCAATGATGACTTTTGATCTGATCCAGCAACAGAGTTCTTAAGCTTGTAAGGAATTCAGAACCATCTTACAGCTTTTGCATAATTAAACAAAATTTGCCATCTCCACATAGACCCTATTAAAATTCTGCAAATGGGGCTTTAACAGAAGACAACATTTTAATGGATCTTCCAACCACCTTCCTTTAATTGTATTTTTATAATGTTATGTCTGTTGTTAACAACATTACGCACATTGAGCAGCAATACCTAAAGGCAGATGAATGGTGACACAGATGTTGGGAAAATGCCAACACGCAATACATCTGCCCGGGAAAATGTTCATTTGCTCTTTTATAATTGTTACCGCAGTGCAAACTTGCTTCAATCGCATTAGTTTTGGGAGGGGAAAATAACAATCTTTGACATGTTTTATTAATATGCTAAAGTTTTCTTTATAATTCCACCTTGAATATAGGCATTTCTGTAATGAAGTTCACATTATAGCTAGGTATAATTATTTTTTTACTTGGAACGAAATTACTTACACTTTAGATGAGGGAATGAATTGTGCTGCAATTAGGTGAGATAATAACACGGTGTTGTAACCTTTTTCCTTGAGAAATTACTTTCTACCACGATCAAGGCTGCCTATTCAAGCACATTTTTCATCATGTGCTAATATTAGCTTGCAACTAATGATGGCTAGGACATCTTTACCCAGTATGACTTACAATGGTGCTTAAGGAACCTCACTTTCTCACTCCTACCTTCTTCCTTTTTGATGGTAGCACTAAACTCAGTATTCTAATTCCACTATCTAGGCTGGAGTGGTAATAAGATTTCCTCTCCAAGCTTCTAGACCAATATTTCTCAACCATGACAACTTTATGATATGAAGACATCAATTATGCTGGCTGGGGAATTCTGCAAGTTGAAGTCTACACTTCTTAAAGTTCCCAAGGTTAAGAAACACCAGTGTAGACTCTGTGACCTTGATATTCCAGATATGGGCTGGAGAACTTAATAATCATACAAGTGGAATGTAATCCCATCATATGTTTCCCAGTACTAATATATGAACATATCTGTCCAGTCAAAGAATCAGGACAAACAGATTTGCAGTATAAAGGGTTTATTCAAGCTTATGCACAAGAATCTAATGAACTACAGTTCAATCTTAAATTAGCACCAGATAATAGAATTCAGGCTGTGTTGGACTTGGATCGCTTGTGGGAATGTAATGATTCTAGGCCGATGACATGCTTAACTCTTCCTCCCAGCTCTCCTTGCTCTTCTCCTACCATATCATTTAACACATGGCTAAATGAATCATGATTGACCCAACATAATTTCCCCAGCTTCTCCAACAAGCTGAATGAGAGATGTATTTAAAAAGTAACTACATAGGTTTAGATGTCAGTTTATAGCAAAATATAATTATCCAGCATGCTTAATATACCATGGAAGGAATCTTGAGGATATTTCCTGTAGTTTATTGTGTCAGCCTTGGAAGCCATATTTTACTTGGAAGCTTCCAGGCTGCCACATTCAGTGCCTGGGAATTTGGGAGGGGGGATTTCATAGAGAGGTGGAAGATTAGACTCAACAACATTCTTTTCTCAGAGAGTCAAGGACAAGTCACCCTGCACCTGGAGAGGAGTGTCTGGAGGAATGTCTCCAGTTGGGATGACATTTGATTGGGCCATGTGATGGATTGGTGGGTTCAGGGGATGGATTTTTAAATTTCTATTGGGAAGGGAAAATCCGTAACTCTCAGAAAAAATGCTTGTCTCACAGTTTATTGGAGTTTGGTTTGGAGTTTATTATTTGGAATACTGACATATTGTTTTACTGATGCCGTTTGCTTTGTGGACATGGGTCAAATACTAGGCAAGTGTTCTTCTTATAAAACTTGGTAACTTATCACTTTAAGGTTGTCATCTGTGGGAGCACATACGTTTAAGAATGTATACATGCAGATCATTGATATTAAAGGAGAAAATGTTGAAGATAAATAATTCATAATGCTTTTGTCACACCGTAAAGACTTCCCTCTTTCCCTCTGTGAATGTTACAATTTTATGTTTAAAACATAAACATAACATTAAACTAACAAATTAATGATGCTCTGCATTTTAAAAATGTCTTGGGTCTACCAAGTGGTATAAGTATGGATTTTATAAATAAAAACCAGAAAAGACAAGGACTGCAAATTGGAATGAAATCAAATAAAAATAGATGCTACTCCGGCTGCCCATATTCCACCACTGTAAATGAGGATGATGACAATTATAATAATAGTTTAAATTAAAAGAAGACTACAAAACTTAGATGAAGAAACTGTTGGAAACAACCAGGATTTTTATATATATATATATATATATATATATATATATATATATATATATATATATATATATATATATATATATATATATATATTGATTTCTGCTTGTAGCTTTGATTTCTCATGAGCAAACTTGGTCACAATTTCAGTCACTATTGGAAATTAAAGAATGAGAAGATCTGGTGATCCTATACCCATTTTTAAAAATCTGTATGACATTGTAAAATACACATAAACACAATGCACAAAGAAAATGATTACTTAACCATGGTAGAGTATGTTTTATTTTATTTTATTTACTTATTTATTTTATTTGTCAATCGCTTACAAGATAATAGGTATAAATATAAACATAGTTATGAATACATGAAATGGATACATATAAGAAAAATAAAAAGAAACAATAGGGCAGGGACGGTAGGCACGTTGGTGCGCTTATGCACGCCCCCTACAGACCACTTAGGAAAGGGATGAGGTTAATAGTAGACAGTCTAAGGTTAAAGTTTTGGGGGTTTGGGGAAGAAACCACAGAGTCAGGTAGAGTATTCCAGACATTGACCACTCTGTTGCTGAAGTCATATTTCCTGCAATCAAGTTTGGTGTGGTTAACCTTGAGTTTGTATCTATTGTGTGCTATTGCATTGCATTGTATTGTACTGTGCTGTATTGTATTGTATTATATGGGATAATATTGGGATATTTTCATAGCAAACATAAACTAGGATTCACTGCTATTTAAAATACCCAGATAAAGCTTGCTTGGTTTAGAAATAAAAAAGAAAATCATATTAAATGGCTCAACAACTAGAGATAAAGTACAATATATTCTATCTCAGTGTATATATAAATATATAATGTTGTATAGGTCTTGCACCATAACAGCGAGCAATCTAAAATTATTCATTCGAGTAATCATCTTATTCAATTAAAATTAATTGGTTTTAAAACCATCCCTGAAGTCTCCCTCCTCCCCATATCAAAATCCACAGCCAACTGTTTTATTGACTGAAAAAGAGAATGCATGAAAAATAATTAACACAATTATCAAACTTTAATGCTTATCCTAAAAGTAAAGAAGAAGGGGAGACAATAAACCCTATAATAAATCTTTTTTTTTTAAATACTTAAGAAGATTAAAAAGCTACCCTGGGAGCCCAAGAGACATTTATGTGTTTTGATTTCAAGAGGAATGTGAAATAATATCAATGACAGCAAATCACATCGTAAATTTTTAGTCAGTTGCCCTTAAAGGGAGGATGCGAGAAGGAAGCAGTCTCGCAGAATACGAGTAGGGCCAAATGTTATGCAGTTATGGGTGTTCAGCACCATTGCTTTACTTGACCTATTCTGTTTTTGACAAGCATTATTACTCTTTTCCAGAGTTGAGACGACTTAAGGGATGGACTTTCTTCTCGAAAAGAAACGAGCAAAGCAGACCCACAGTCTGTAGGGCTGCTGCAGAGTTGAGAATGTCTCCTTTTATCCAAAGATCTGAAGGATTTTGAGTCCCAAAGAACTCACAAAATATTTCTTTGAGCATGTGCAAGTCATTTGGATTCCTTGGTTGTGCCTTGTTTTCACTGAGAGCAAAAATTAATATAAGGGTATAGGAAGAAACTAGCTAGATCAAGTTAAAGACCTGCGTTCCATGATGATGAGCTTATGCTTCAGGAAAAAAAAAAAAGACATGGAAAAAACATTAAAGAAAAGGCCCTTCCTTGTTGTTTGATGTTTAGATTCAATTCCACGGTGAAGCAAACCTTCTCTTTTTATTAATTTACTTAAAGCTCACACATCTAATCAAAGTGGCTCAGGATAATTAAAACACAAGATGTAATTTTTTTTTTTTTGGAAACCATATAATAAAAAGCTCATATGAATTAAGAAACAGGTGCTTTTTATGGCTTTGTCAAAACAAAGGGAGATTAGGGACAAATTTAATCCCTAAGGGAGAACATTTCATAGGCAGAGTCTTTACAAATGGGCTGGAACAGCAGAGGCGTATTTAGAAGAACCTCTCCTGCAGAAGATAACTTATCTATGGATAATCTATACCATTCTCTTACTCCAGGAAACTCTCTTATTCCCACCTTAAAATCACCTAAAGAAATTCAGTACATTTTCAAGGCTCCAAAGAAACTGTTTTTGCTGCAGCAAAGATATCTAAGGCGTTTGGGAAGTTAATGGGTTTTGAAGAAGTCTGGCAACGTTTCTCAATGGTGTATGCCTATCTTATTAGCTCTTATGAGCTTCAGTGGCCCAGTGGTCAGAGTGCAGTACTGCAGGCTACTTCTGCTGACTGCCAGCTGCCTGCCATTTGGCAGTTCAAATCTCACCAGGCTCAAGGTTGGTTCAGCCTCCCATCCTTCTGAGGTTGGTAAAATGAGGATCCAAATTGTTGGGGACAATATGTTGACTCTGTAAACCGCTTAGAGAGGGCTGTAAAGCACTGTAAAGTATTATATAAATCTAAGCGCTATTGCTATTATTAAAAAGTAGTTAACTTCATACAGGAATTTCCATGCAAAGTAAATGCTATCCTGATGAGTTATATTTCCCAGATACAAATAATCACCCTGATCCTCCTGCTGATTGAAAAGAAAGAAAGAAAGAAAGAAAGGAAGGAAGGAAGGAGGAAGGAAGGAAGGAAGAAAGAGTGAGTCTTGGATTGAGTCAAACCACTGTGGTGTCTGGCAGTGACTTTCTGGAATTTTTCAGATCTGGTCTTTCCCATTCAATCAAAGAGGCTAGGAACTGGAGTTAGAATTTTAATATTATTACAAATACAAGGAACCAGCATAGGGTGGGGGCAACATAGTTTAATAGAATCTGGGTATCAAGGCTCACCACATATAACCCAACAATATGATGCAGTTGCCAAATGACAATTTCACCAGAGAAATTTCACAGCAACAGATTGGTCAATGTCTGGAATACTCTTCCTGTCTCTGTGGTTTCTTCCCCTAACTCCAGAAACTTTAACCTTAGACTGTCTATGACTAAGAAGAGATATAACAGCAGTCTGAAGGATGTGTTTAGAAGAATGGACTTAATCTCTGTTGCTCCAGATGAAAGAAGCGGAATAAATGAATTAAAAGAAGGCTCAATGAGACGTCCGAAGGAACTTCATGACTGCATGAGCTTCTTCACTAGAACTCTTCAAAAGAGAAGCTTGCCCAACCCTCTGTGAAGATGCTCTATAGACCTTTCATTGAACAAAGGGTTGTACCACAAAACCTCTAGGGCAACTTTTGAAAATCATTATGGAGTATGGATGTTTGCAAGTGCACTATTCAGAATCTTCTGCCATTTAAAAACTTGATTCAAGAAGCAGTGAAAGGAATTGATTTTAATCTTTTTAATTTCCTCTCCTTGCACTCATAGTTGTTCTTGGCTCTTAACTATTCCTTTCGCTAATTCCCAAGATTAACAAAGACCTTGACCAACACTGGTTAATTATTTCTCCAGCTGGGCTTTTTAAAACAATTGTCCAAGGACAAGGTGGTAGTTATGAGCCATTAACATCATATTTTTGCATCAAGCACTGCATTAAAATCAAACCACATGGATGTGTAATAATGTACAATTTCCCATCAATTCTAAGATTACTTAATGGGTTATTGCTAATCTGGATGAGCTGTTCCAATCACTGCTGATTTAATAATAGTTGCCAACTACTGCCAGGAATAAGGCAAGCATGTTATTTATAACAGTAACTGGATTACATTCCAAAGTTTTTGGGTTGTGAAAATGTAACGGGAGTTATATTTTCATCTCTTACTTGGTTTTTAAAAAGCAACCATGGGATGGGATGGGAAGTGAAGGGAGGGGAAATGAAAGTGAAAGAGGAAGGGGAAGGAAAGGAGAGGAGAGGAAAGAAAAAAAAGGAAAGGAAAGGACTGCAGAAGGATTTGCATTATGCCTCCAAAACTACTTTGAAGTATTTTGAGATGCCAGCACCAGCAAACATTTCCCATGATCAGGATATTCTGATATAAGCTCAGACATAATGACAACTGTTATTTAACTGGATGGAGAAACTAACGTTTCCTGGGAAACAACAAGGCACAACGAAGAAAAATGCGAGACCGAAATTTATATGTGGATACTTTGCCATCATTATCCCTGAACTGAGCTTCTCCCTTCCACCCACCAAACATTTCACTTATAACCATAAGTATACTGAATTTTCTTCTGTATTTATGCAGAGTGGAGGACAGGGGGAGATTCAAATTTTGAAACAACCGGTTCTGTGGGTGTGGCTTAGTTGGTGGGCATGGTTTGGTGGTCATGTTATTGGCTGGGCGTGGCTAACTTAATATCACTCACATCGAGGCACGCATTTCCTCGCCTGGCCTCTCATGACTGTGGGGATGCTGCAACAGTCATAAGTGTGAAAAATGGTCATAAGTCACTTTTTTCAGTGCCATTGTAACTATGAATGGTCACTCCACACAAACAAAGTACCAGCAAAGGAGGGAAAAAAACCTCCAGAGAAGTTCCTGAGACAGGAAGTCTAGTCCTGCCAAGAATGTAATAACGATTAATAGAGAGGCAGTTTCTGTAAGCAACACCAGAATGTTTCCTTCCTGCCTTCCTTACAGGATTAGGCCAGTAATTTCTTCTAACAACTGGTTCTCTGAACTGCTTAGAAAGTTAACAACTGGTTCTAGTTAATAGATGCAAACTGGTAGAATCCCACCCCTGGCGGAGGAATGCCATGAAAACACCTCACGACAGGACCATAAAAGAAAACCTCAAGCTATTAGATCTATAATTACCATATAATGACTGCCAAAAGTACATTTCTCTTCTTCACAGAGAAGAAGGCAAACCTTGATTCGCAGAGATAGGGATTTACTCTTGAGAGCATCTCAAGGTAAGACACAAATCAGTGAGCAAAGGATTTACAGCGATACTGCAAATCTGAAATAAGGAGGAATTTCCTTTTAAGCCATGGAATATCCTACCTCCTAAAGTCATGGGTGACTTATCACTAGAGCTTTTCAAGCAAAGGTTGGATAGATATTTGGTTCCTGCCCTTAGTGAAAGTGAAGTGAAGTGAAAGATGTTCTGGACTCAAATTTGACACTCAAGCCTCGGAAAAAACATGTTGTTAATTCAGCCTTGACCACATTATAGATTGTATTCCTTATAAAAGAGAATATCTGTACCTCAGGGTTGAAATGAGGAGTTCTTGCTGCTCTCTGAGCTTGGTTGTTTCCTCCCAGACATTTCATTACCAAACTAGGTAACATCATCAGTGCTAATAAGGGTTTGTTCTCATTTTATATACAAATGGTTTTGCCCCGACAATGTGGGTGAGACCAAGCAGAGCAACTTCTACTTATTCTAGTAGCTCAGGTAGCTCCATCTGACTTTGATGACATTAAACTGGCCTTTTTGTTGGATGGGACAATGAATCCCTAATTTTTATTAAAAGAAAGCCATAGCTTTTCTTCTTTCTCTCCATTTAGTTTTCATGTCACCAATGGTATTTAAAATACACACACACATAATAAATATATATAATAATATATAATATAATATAATATAATATAATATAATATAATATAATATAATATAATATAATATAATATAATATAATATAATATAATATATATATATAGGCTCATGTAAGGTTAGGTTATTTTGTAATATAAAAGTAAAGGTTCCCTTCACACATATATGTTAGTCATTTCCGGCTCTAGGTGGCGGTGCTCATCTCCGTTACAAAGCTAAAGAGCCAGCGCTATCCGAAGACGTCTCCGTGGTCATGTGACCAGCATGACTAAACACCAAAGGCACATGGAACACTGTTACCTTCCCACCAAAGTGGTTCCTATTTTTCTACTTGCATTTTTTACATGCTTTTGAACTGCTAGGTTGGCAGAAGCTGGGACAAGGAACGGGAGCTCACTCTGTTACATGGCGCTAGAGATTCGAACCACCGAACTGTCAACATTTCTGATTGACAACCTCAGCATCTTAGCCACTGAGCCACCACATCCCTATTTTGTAATATATTAGCATGTATTAACAAGTTGGGAACCTGGTTCTCACCTAACTGAGACAACATTACAGTGTCAGATAACCAAGAACAAAAGACCTTTTAGCAGGCTGCCAATTTATATCCTCATTTAGCTTAATAGCCCCAGACTTCTTATTGATTGTTTTATGCATCCATCTACATAGTGACGGCACATGCTAGATCACATTTTTTGGGGGGGGGGGGATCAAAAGGATTTAACAAGGGTTTTAGATGGGAAAAAAACCCTGACCACAAACCATTTTCTGCCAATGATGGGTTTCCATGCTTACCCGTAAAATAGAAATCAATCCAGTTGAAAGAGAGTAGCATTTGTCCCTAATGGAGATATTTGAGCAGACTCAAGAAATTTCTTTTTAAATGCCATTGCAGAGGCAGGACAATCAATTCTTTGTCTTGACCCACTGTCATACCCCTGGTGGAGACTGACTCTGAGGGAGAGGAGGAACAGCTAACAGGGAGTGGAAGTGTGGCTCCGGAGGTTGTGGAGGAGGCTGGGGAAAGGCAGAGGAAGGCTGAGCAGCCAGAGGAGGACCCAGGCCCATCCCCTCTCCATCTTAGGGCACGCAGGGAAGAGAGGATAAGGGAGAGACATGGTCTACTCAGGAGGAAAGGGCCTTGATCCTCTTCATGGGCTGCAGCTGTGACAATGGATAAGAGGATGGACCTGCGTACTGGCAAGCGTTGGAAATAAAGCATGGAAATATCTCTAGTTTATGGTTCCTCTCTGACTGGCATCCTTCCCAGTGTGTGTTCTGTTATCTGTGGACGTCCTCCAGCCCTTATCTTGTCTGGTTTGTGTTGCTTTTTTCTTCCTTCTTGTAACTGTTTGTGTGGGAGTTTTTTGTCTTCCATCAAGGATATTCGGAGCTTGGAAGCAAAGTGAAGGAATAAAAGGGGCTTCACCTATTTTCTGTGACTGTGTTTGTTTTGTATCCCACCCTGGGTCATCATACCCACTTTACTTATTAGATTTGTATCTATTCATTGCTCTTTGCCCTTTAAGGGGCCAGACCCCCAAAAAAAAAGCAGGGATGACAATCAAAATGGTGCGGTGATGAATTCAGTATGAGAACAGATTATTAACTAGACTTCAAAATTCAGCCATGAGATGCTTGTGACATTGTAAAGTCAATGCTTCCTTTTTCTATACAAACACCACCCTAACATTTTGTGTCAGAAGTGCGATATTTAGCCAACATTGGTTGTCCTCAAAAAGTCTAAAAGTCAGTTTGATTGATTGAGTGATTGTTGCTTATAGAATTCAGAAGGACTCTAAATCAGTCTTCTCCTTCTGTAAAAGAAAGGAGGCAGAGCTGGGGGCAGAGTTAAGTGTGTCATCAGCTTAGAGCAATTACGTTGCCACAAATGGTTCAAGTCCAATTTCTCTTGAATTCCAATGACCCTTATCTTGTGCAAATTTTGTGTTGAACTTTAATTGACTAGATTCTTATATATATATATATATATATGCTTCAGCACAAATCCCTTTTTAAACTGCAGCTTAACATACAGCATGGTCTTGATCTGTTGTGCCTGACACTTCAGACATAAAGGTTAAAATAACAAATCGACACCACAAAAGAAGAAGCTAATAATACCAAAGAAAACTACACTGAAAATTATGGCCACCAAGGAACGCTAAATCTCCAGCCATGTCCCAGATTGAGTCTCTCAACTCATATTGGATCCTCTCCCAGGGCTTCCTTTAAAAAAATCACTTAAAACTGCTTTTCTAAAACTCAATCATGTAGGGGCTGAACTGGTTAGTGATGGCACTTTGATGGGAAAATACAGGAGACTCAAAGGATTATCAAAGGAGGGGAAAGGAGAACAAAAAGGAATGCAAAGATTGGAGAATTCCTGGAAATCCTGCACTCAAGACAGGCCCATAGAGATAAGCAACATCTATAGAGCATTCAAAAGATACAATCAAAGAAGAAACAAAAAAAAAGGCCAGTAATCAACACCCAGATGAGTAAAGATTAACACCAAGTTTAACACTAGACCAAAAAACAAGAAGCAAACAATACCCCACTCAACTCAGACAAACAAGATGACAGTACACAACAGCCCATCCAAGGCACCACCAAAAACATTCTAATCAACTACTAGTACATAGAATGAGAGCAAACCCTTACTAGCACTGATAATATTACCTCGTTTGGATAATGAACCATTTGGAAGAAAACAACCAAGCTCAGGGAGCATCAAGAACTGCTCATTTCAACCCTGAGCTACAAATATTTTCTTCTAGCAACAGTGCAGTGTAGGGAGGGCTGCAGTAGCCTCAAGGTGGAACTCTAGCCTCACAATCAGGAGGCTGTGAGTTCGATTCTAGGTACAGGCAGTTATTTCTCTCTCTGGGCACAGTGAGACTATATCTGCTGAACACATCTCCACATTGGCAACAGGAAGGGCATCCGGCCAGTAAACACTCTGCTAGCTTCATTCAGTCACCCAAACTCCACCCCCGCAAGGGATTATGGGGTCATTAAATGATGATGATGATCATCATCATCATCAATAGAGTGTAGTTTTGAGGTCAAGACTGATTTAGCAAGATGGCATTGCAAGGCCAGACTGTCGAACTTGAGTTCAGAGAATCTTTACTTACACATTCACTCATTTTCTTACTTACTTACTTAATTACTTACTTATTTATTGGACACCGTTAACAGTGTTGAGGCCATAATGGGAACAATGGAACTTTGCTGCATTGCCAATTGTTTACTTCAGAGTCATAGCCTGAAGCATCAACTTCAGAGTTCTTCTTTGAAGAACCTTTATACTCTAGTCTTCCTGCTGATATTTTTGGATAGGCCTGAACCGCAATCTGCTGGAGGTTTAAGTCTCCAGAGAAATCATCACCAGCAGTTGGATGAATTGACGATATGGTAAGAGCAACCGCAGTGTTTATTTCAACGGGTCAAAGCCACTGGTTTTATTTCTTCACGTAGGATAAAATGTAAAACATAAAGTATCAACTTCAAGGATTCTGCTTGCTTTTAGCTCAAGGAAGTCATTAACGAATAGCACCATCTTAATGGGAGTGATTCAAAAGGAACACATTATTTCATTAGCGGAGGACAGATTTTTTTTTTTTCCCCTTTAAAAAAAAATAGAAACAAAGAAACCTCAATCTTTCTTTTTAATTGCTGCAGAGTACAGAAAATAATCCAATAATCATGAACAAAGAAAAATAATCACAAAAATGCTATATATAATTTCAAACAGTATAATTTAATGCGGCTCTGACTGAATTCGTTTACAGCTGAGCTGACTCAGAGAAAGTCTTTGAACTTAACCCGCTCTAAGGTTTTTCTTCTTCATAACAACTCCACATCCTATTTTTGACCGAATAGAAAATCAAAGCTTCACACACACACACACACACACACACAATCATTTTTCTTGCCTCAGGTTTAGGACACCAAACAGCATGAATCACAGATTGATGCATAAACAGACTGAATTAGAATGCAAACGAGCAGAGCCAACTGCTCTCGACATGTGGCAGAAGCTAGTTGACTAGCTTAGAAGCTAAGCAGGGTCAAGGCTGGTTCGTAGTTGGATGGGAGACCTTCTGAAACTAACCCTGGCTGACACACGATAGAGGAATTTCAAACCCGTTGGCAGGAAACAGTGATGACAAACTGCTTCTTTTATTTTGCAAGATAACAGCATGAATATGTCCAGTTAGTTGAGCTTGACTTGATGAAGCCTTTACCATTTATAGCATAATTGAAACTGAGTATCTAAAATTACTCCCAGGAGATGATGAACTATCTTCTATTTTAAAAAAAAAAGTTGTTGAATTATCTTCTATTTAAAAAATAATAATCAGAGAGAGTTTTTTCCCAGAAAGGATGAAACTTGGAGGTGAAAAATACATCCTTCTATGTGTTTTTACTTCCCCAGAACCCTTTGTACAGTATAAAACCCCAAAGATGTTTTTTTTTCAAAAGACAACTGAATTTTCTTTGTTTTTTTCCTTGAAGATGTTTCACTTCTCATGCAAGAAGCTTTTTCAGTTCTGACGAGATGACAGCAAGGGATATAAATCCTTCCATTCTCCACCATTCAGCCAGAACTGAAGAAGCTTCTTAGATAACAAGTGAAACGTCTTCAAGGGAAAACAAAATCCAATTGCCTTTTGAAAAACCACCTTAGGGACAACCATGACATGAACAACTGAAAATCTCCACAGATAATGTACAAAGTGTTGAGGCTCATGATTTAATTAGGGCATCCATCGGAACCCTGACACTAGGGATATAAATTCTATGAAATTATAAATGCAATTTCTAGAAGAAACTTCTTCCTAGCTGAGATCCTGTTAATGTGTTTACATAAACCTTCCATCGTATTTCCATCAAGAGATTTCACGGACCAAAGGAAATCCAAACCTCTCAGGGCATGACATTCCATCTATTGCTTGAAGAGGAAAGTGCTCTTCAGAGGAAGTTTAGTGCTAGAAAAAAGATGGCAGAGATTTTTACATATGAAACACCACATTGAATCACTAAGATGTAAGCAGCTGAATGTCTATGAAGGTTTTCAGTCATCTAGGACAGGTGTTTCCAACCTTGGCCACTTGAAGCTTGGCGGACTTCAACTTCCAGAATTCCCCAGTCAGCAATGCTGGCTGGGGAATTCTGGGAGTTGAAGTCCACCAGGCTTCAAGTGGCCAAGGTTGGAGACCCCTGATCTAGGACATGGTTGTCCCAAAGCTGTTTTTTCAAGAGGCAACTGGATTTTCTGATTTTTCTTTGAAGACGTTTCGCTTCTCATCCAACAAACTTCTTCAGCTCAGAGCTGAAGAAGTTTCTTGGATGAGAAGCGAAACGTCTTCAAAGAAAAACATGAGAGCATATAAGCAGCTGGCTTAGTTTGAAATGCCTGATCATAGCCATACATTCAACAGCTTGTGATGGTCCACATCTATTAGTCTTGAAGATTCACTGTTATCCCTGGATAGGAGATAGCATGACTCTCAACAGTGGTGGGATTCAATAATTTTAACTACTGGTTCTGTGGGTGTGGCTTGGTGGGAGTGATATGGTGGGCATGGCAGGGGAAGGATACTGTAAAATTTCCATTCTCACCCAGCTCCAGGGGAAGGAGACTATAAAATCTCCATTCCCTCCCGACTCCTGCGGGGAAGGTTACTGCAAAATCCCCATTCCCTCCCCACCCACTAACCTGCTTTCCAGCTCCGTTCCACTGTGCAGGGCAACCAAAGAAGACCCAGCCAATCAGCTGGGACTCAGGAGGTGGAGAATAGATGGGGGTGGGGCCAATCAGAGGGGGTATTGGCCGGTTCCCCAAACTACTCAAAATTTCTGCTGCCGGTTCTCCAGAACTGCTGAATACCACCTCTGCCTCGCAACCTAGTTACAAGGGAATAATAATGACAAAAACGGAAATGCCTCCCTTCTTGCTTATGAGCACACTAGAGACATCTGGTTAGTGGGACATAGGGACAAACTGCTGGAGCAGAACAGGACTCAGCCTGCAACGGTACAGCTACTCTTACAGTCTTAACGAATGCAGGTTTATGGGGAATGATTCTATCAAAGTCTGTTAGTCTTGAAGACTCTAAATACCAGTGGCAGTCTCAGGGAAAGCTCAGTGGGAATAGAGCAGGTTTCCATCTCTTGATTGCAAGGTTCCCAGTGGTTAGCCGCCGAGAAATAAATTGCTGGATCGTCTTGGTTTAATCCAAAATGTGTGATTCTTTGTCTTTCTTACAACTAAAGTGCATCTTATAGGTAACTACCAAAAAGTTGGAAAGGAAGGGACAACTGTCGGTGGTAAAATTTTGCGAAAAAAAAACATATTCCATTATTTTTTTATGGTACCTCCATATGAAATTTGTAAAAAGCCTGGATATATCTAGTACAATGATTAGCTCATTCACTCTGGGTTGGTTTTCACCTGCTCCATTTTCTTCTAAATAAACAATCACAGCAGAATGACAAGAGTTGGAAGGCACCTTGGAGGTCTTCTAATCCAAACCCCTGATCAAGCAGGAGACCATTCCAGATAAGTGACTGTCCAGTCTCTTCTTAAAAGCCTCCAGTGATGGAATACCCACAACATTTATTGATTGATTTGATTGATTTGATTGATTTGATTGATTTGATTAATTTGATTGATTTGATTGATTTGATTGATTTGATTGCTAAAAAGATAATAGGTATAAGTATAAACATGAATAAGAATATAGGAAATGGGTATGAATAAATGGAGACAATCGGACAGGGACAGTAGGCACGATGGTGCACTTATGCACGCCCCTTACAGACTTCTACGGAATATGTATTCTCTCCCTTCCTTTCTCTCCTCCCTCCATTCTTTTCTCTCCTTCCTTCCTTCCTTCCTTCCTTCCTTCCTTCCTTCCTTCCTTCCTTCCTTCCTTCCTTCCTTCCTTCCTTCCTTCCTTCCTTCCCCTTCCCTGTTCTCCTTCCTTCCTTCCTTCTTTTATTTATTTTTTATTTATTTTATTTGTCCATTGCTTACAAGATAATAGGTATAAGTATAAACATGAGTAAGAATACAGGAAATAGGTGCAAATAAATGGAGACAATAGGACAGGGATGGTAGACATGGTGGTGCACTTATGCACGCCCCTTACAGACCTCTTAGGAATGGGGTGAGGTCAATAGTGGATAGTTTGAGGTTAAAGGAGTGGGGGTTAGAGGATGTAACAACAAGGTCAATTGATGCATACCAGGCATTGACCACTCTGTTTCTGAAGTCGTACTTTCTGCAATCCAGTTTGGAGCAGCTAACATTGAATTTGTATCTGCTGTGTGCTCTTGTATTGTTGTGGTTGAAGCTGAAGTAGTCATTGACTGGTAGGACATTGTGGCAGATAATTTTGTGTACTACACTTAAGTTCAACCATCGGCAAGAAGTTCCACTGTTAAATTGTTCTCCCTTTCAGGAAATTTCTCCTTTCCAACAATGGATGGAAACTAATCAAGGAGGGAAGCAACCTAATTTCTAGAAATTTCCTAACAGTGAGCTTGCCTTCAGAAGTTTGCTTGGTGAATCTTAATCTGTGAAATATATTAATTGGTAAAAAAATGTATCAGACCTTACTATCATTCATGTGATCATCACTTTTCTCAGGAAAAAAATAAATAAACCATAAAAGCAACAACTGATCAAAACCTACCTGCCTGCTGATCACCACTCTCTAAATCAGGAGCCTTCAAACTTGGCAACTTTTAAGACTTCTGGACTTCAATTCCCAGAATTCCTCAGCCAGCCAGCCAGCCATGCAGGCTGGGCAATTCTGGGAGTTGAAGTCCACAAGTCTTAAAGTTGCCAAGTTTGAAGACCTCTGTTCTAATTGAGACTTAGTTGTCATAAATATTTCCAGACTTTCCAGCAAATTCCTGTGATATGAACAGATTGAGGAAGCTTTTTGGAATCAAAGATATACCTACTATTCCTCTAAAAATGAGGCCACAGCCCACTGGACAGAGAGAGAGGAAAAATATGGTTCTCGGCGGAGAATAAACAAACATTATTCACAGTCTTGCTAAAATGGGAACAAACTGGAATCCATTATTAATTGATTAGTCACATGAGCCCAACTCTTATAAAGATCAAAAATGAATTTCTGATAACATACACAAAATTTATTCTTCTTCCACTTCCTGATTAAAAATTTATTCCCAATCTGTTGTACATGAAGGTGAACATCTGTGATTTTATTATTTTTTCCCCTACTGAGCTGCCTCAAACTTTATACGTGTGTTTCCAAACAATAATCTCATTAAGATTGTAGCTTATAAGGGGAGTACATGGACACAATTATTAAAATTCCTACTTAACTACTGCTCACCCCAGTTAGACGGAACAAACATTTGTGCTCCTGATCAATCAGGTTATAAGTATTGGGTTCTTTGGGCAATGACCTTTGCCATTACAATTGTGTCATTTATTCAGTGTATCATTAAAAAAAAAAAGTAATGGACCCTTAAGGAAGGGAAATTATAAGAATGAAGCTAAAGGTCTGATCATTTATGAACCAGGAGTAATTTATCTAAAAACATTTTTTTTTCTTCATTGGGAATTTGTTTTGCACAATGAGATGGTTAATTAATGCAGTATTGTAGACATGTGAAAAAAAAATGAGGGTTTTTTGGAGTTTTCCAAGTCATGAAATGTTGAAAAATAGTCTAGTGCAGAGTTGCTAGACTAATTTCTTGGAAACTTTAAGACCTCTGGATTTCAGCCTGCAGAATTCCCCAGCCGGCATGGCTGAAAACTAATCAAGTGGAGAATGAACGGAGAACTGAGGAGACATTTCCTGACAGTGAGAACAATTAACCAGTGGGAAAAAAAACTTGCCTTCAGAAGTTGTGGGTGCTCCATTACTGGAGGTTTTTAAGAGGAGATTAGACTGCCATTTTGTACTGAATGGTGTATAGGGTCTCCTGTTTGTGCAGAGGGGTGGGCTAGAAAACCTACAAGGCCCCTTCCAACTCTATTGTGCTGTATTCTGTAAGTCCACTAATCTTAAAGTTTCCAGCATTGGACATCCATAGCCTAACATTTATCTGCTGGCTCCTGTCCTAGCGGTAACTAGAGATATCTCTCCTCAGCTCTCCTGAATTCATGAAAGTCAACTAAACTGCTATCTTGTGTGAAGAAAGAGCAAAATATGGAAACAAACCACATGTCTTTTATGACCCATCCCACAAGCCCCCAAAGGCTAAACAGGCCCCCCTCTTATAAGACACAGTGCTCAGGAATGTGGTGCCTCAGTGGCTAAGACGCTGAGCTTGTCGATCAGAAAAGTCGGCAGTTCAGTGGTGGGAATCCCTAGTGCCACATAATGGAGTGAGCTCCTGTTACTTGTCCCAGCTTCTGCCAACCTAGCAGTTCGAAAGCAGGTAAAAAAATGCAAGTAGAAAAATTGGGACAACTTTGGTGGGAAGGGAACAGCGTTCTGTGCGCCTTTGGCATTTAGTCATGCTGGCCACATGACCACGGAGATGTCTTCGGGACAGTGCTGGCTCTTCGGCTTTGTAACGGAGATAAACACCATCTACTAGAGCCAGAAATGACTAGCACATATGTGCAAGGGGAACCTTTACTTTATAAGACAGCAAGACATTACAGCATTACAGCTGGGAAATTACCTGCCCTGCTCTTTCAACTCTTTTCCTATTGCCATCTTGGAAATATATAAAAGACCACCAACCTTTCAAGTCCTCTCCTGTTTATATTACTATATCTCTCCCAAGCATTATTCATTTAGTGTCTTCGGTGCAGAATATGTTACTAGCAAGCAAGGAGAGACAGGACTTATCTCTCTGTGCTAAGCACCCTACTTCCTCTATTCCAAGGGCAAGTTCACAGGAGATGTTTTAAGATTGTGCCATCCATAAAGCTATAGGCATTTTATTTCTCATGACAGCATACCTGACTAATTCACATATTTGACTTGGCAGCAACATGCTGTCTTGCCAGACAGGAAGCATGCTTTCTGAAATGCCTCAGGGATACTCATTTTCTGCTTCAGTGGAAATCTTTGTGCATAACTGTAGATACGCAAACTGAGATGTCTGCAAAAGCAGCATTAATGCATTGCAAACATTAAACTAAGAGTCATCACACAAAAGTGCCTAAGCACATTTTTATTGTCAAAAAAAAAAAAATGAACTTGGCGGTAAGGCGAATGATAGCTTTGATAAATGATACCAGAGGAGCTTGTTAGAAGGAATGCAGAATCCAGATTACGAGGACAAAATTAAAGTCACTGGAATCAACTGGAGATGTTTGAGAAGTTCAGCCTTTGTCAGAAAACTGCAATCTACTAACAAGGGGATCCAAACTTAGCCACCCAGAAGATCCAATACTTTGTTCCCTGTTATAACCTTCTTGGCTACTTAAAAACCACAATATTATTATTCTTTTTAGAGAGGGAGGGAGGGAGGGAGGGAGGGAAGGGAGGGAAGAAGGAAAGGAGGGAGGAAAGGGAAAGAAGGAGGGAAGGGATGGAAGGGAGGGAAGGTGGGGAGGGAAGGGAGAGAAGGAGGGAAGGGATAGAAGAGAGGGAAGGTGGGGAGGGAGGGAGGGAAGGAGGGAAGGAGGGAAGGAAGGAAGGAAGGAAGGAAGGAAGGAAGGAAGGAAGGAAGGAAGGAAGGAAGGAAGGATATATTCCTGCTTAATCTCTGGAATTCCTTTGCCCGGTCTTGTCAAACAGAGAATATGGTTTCTTCTGTAATATACTTATTCATGGAAATATATCCTGGCATATTTTTATCAGTCTCTAAAATGAAAAAAAAAAAGAAAAGCATGCATCTTTCATACACTCAAGTGGATCCAGTTATTAGTTGAGAAGCACAGTTAAATTGGGGTGAGAAAGTTTCAATTTTCACTCCAAAGTTTGCCCTAAAGATACAAGGTGCCCAGAGCAGCAGATACTCTTGATGCGACAATCTAAACTTTGTCTCTCAGTGAATCCCAGCCCTGAATTGTTCAACATCTCAGATTGTTGTACATGGCTTTGCCAATTGTAGAAAAAACTCAATTCATTCACAACTCAGAAAGGAGCATTGCTTGAATCAAAGTTTAATGCCCTCTCTTTCTCTTTCCCTCACTCTCCCCCACAGTGTGTGTGTGTGTGTGTGTGTGTGTGTGTGTCTCATTTCAATTTACAACAAACCATTTAGAAAGAAAAGATGTAGAGAGTTCCAAACTTGGTTAAAAAGGGAACATGCAGCTGGGAGGCACTTAATGAGCAAAATTACCCAATGCCAAATTAGAGCCTAGTCCACTTTTGTTGTGGTTAATGTGAACATGATTTTAAGTGGAAGCCTTAATGCTTCAAGCTGAATACTGTAAGCATAAATACAATCAAGCCTAATTATTGATGGATTCAGCTAAGTTGTGCGAACACCTCAATGGTAATCCAGTCTTTCTATCCTTGGAGGCTGTTCTCTGAAGGAGAATTCAATAAAGGGAAGCAATACAAAACCAATCCCCCTCACCCCCACCCCACAAATGGAGTCAAACTGGCGATCGCCAGATGGTACAGGGAAAATTTAAAGGAGAAAGTATCAGAAAGTTAAGTTGCTTTTAAGAGCCATCTTGTCTTAACGGGAGATAAAAAAATGTTAAAAACTAGAAAATACATTTGTTTAGTTTGAATTTTTATACTACATAATGGCTGATTTCCAAAGTATATAGAGAGCAGAAATTGCACAATTATCAAAATCCACTCTTTTTAGAAATGATGAGACCATTTGTAATACAGTAGACAAATGAAATAATATGTTAGAGAGTTGACTAGATAAATGGTAGAGAGAGAGAGAGAGAGAGAGAGAGAGAGAGAGAGAGAGAGACATCGATAGATGAGAGAGAGAGAGAGAGAGAGGGAGAGAGATAGATTGGTTGGTAGGTAGATAGATAGATAGGTAGGTAGGTAGGTAGGTAGGTAGGTAGGTAGATAATAAAAAGACAAAACAGGATAAAGTTGTAGTGATCTGATAACAATAACACTATATTAAAAAGTTCCAAATATCCTGGATGTTTTACCAGGAGGTAAGTTATAAGAAGGGTTCCTTTACATGGGACTTTATGTATTTTAAGGAAATTCACGAAGGAAATGAATGCATGTTTATGAAAAACACATTTTTTCCTCACTCCTTCCATTTGCTGTTTCCTAGAACTGATTTCAAAAGCAAAGCTGGGTCTCTCTCTCTCTCTCTCTCTCTCTCTCTCTCTCTCTCTCACACACACACACACACACACACACACACACACTGTATATCTCATATTAACTGTTCTTTGCTTAGAATAAACATGCTAAGTGAAAATATTAATGTCTTAATGTGTGCCATTAATTAATAATACATATTAATATATTAATAAATGAAACATTCAACCAAATATGTCTGGATCTGTTCCAGAGGGCATTTCAGAATAGTTCTTCACCCAAAGCTAAGAATGTCTAATTCTATCCTCAAATGATTCAAAATCTTTGAATTTTTTTTGTTTGTTTGCGGTGGGGTGTGGGTATTTGTCCTTTGAGTGTTCATCATGAGTCCTTCCTTCTGTTCCCAATTTCCTACTTCTTCAATTCTGTTCCTCTTGGCAGCTATGCACCAAGGATGTTTATCACACAACGAAGAGGAAACCACAAACATCTTATGGTGATTGTAGCAAAATGTATTTACTGTTGTGGATCACTTTGGGGGTAGCATACACAGGTTCAAGAAAAGAAAAAAAAGAATACAGAATGTTTTTTAAAAAAACCAGAAACAAAAATAGATGAACTGCTAATGAGTGAGAGAAAAATCACATTAACCTGTTAATATGAGGTCAACCCATTAATTTGCACAAGTTTTCACTTCTGGAACCTAGACCTTCAGTCAAATGTCGTTTATTATTAATTAGCTAGATCTGTAGCAACAGCTTGGGTAGACGTTAGAATTGTTTTAAATATTTGGTGGATTGTCCTTAAGGCTAGATAGAACCCAAGCATATACTTTCGTGGTTGCTAAAGAAAAATTTGGTCATTGAACGTGTCATGTGTAAACATCAACCTCCCAAGATCTATAGAAATAGAAATTTTTTTGGGGGGGGGAGGGGTCTATTCAGGAGGTCCACAAGTGCAAAATAATTCAGGATTATGAAATCCGTCATAAATAAAATATGAATGATAAAATGCTATTTGGTTCCTGGCATTTGTCAGAGATTACAAACCATCATAGGGTCATATGGGGTTGAAGGGAACTTGGGGGTCATCTAGTCCAACCTCCCTGCCCAAGAAAGATGTCCCTATGCCATCCCAGGCAAATGGCGGCCCAATCTTGTCTTGAAAATCTCCAGTGCTGGAACAACCACAATTCTAGGAGTCAAACTGTTTCATTGATTATTCCTTCTCACTGTCATGAAATTCCTCCTTATTTCCAAGTTGGGGCTCCCTCTGAATGAGTGTCCACCCATTGCTTCATGTCTTGGCTGAACTGCAAATGTCTTAAAGGCCGTACCCTAACCCTGATGGTTTTCCTGTGGTCTAGTCACTTTCTTGAACAAACAAGATCATGAAAATGCAATCTAACACTTGTCCAAACATGATTCTTGCAGGTGTATGCATTACAGCAGTCTGGTTCTCTGCTTATCTACATAGCTAGAGACCTGTCCCCATGCTGTTCTCTATAATGGTTCGTTATAAAGAAGAACATAAAGAAACAACCCCAGAAATATGAAAAAAGCTGGGCCACATACCACAAAGAAGAAGGAGAGCTGGGATGTCAATTTTGGAGGGCACTGAAGGACAAAAACGTATGTTTTCCTAGAGCCAAGACTGTAGTTAGTTAATTGAAGGATCTCGCCCTATTTTTAGTTCTCATTGTGCTCCTCTCTTTGCAAAACTATGTGCACATTTAAAGAAAAACTATGGAGAAAGAATAATATATAGCTGATATCCTTGACATGTTTGAAGTATAAAAGAGAAATGTTATGATTAGATCTTAGGAGGCAATGCTTTTCAAATAAACCATGTATGTAAAGAAACTGGTCGCCGGAGATACTTAATAGCTTTGTTAATTCAGTTTGTTTATTACAAGTTCTCAGCTGTGCTGAATATTAATAGTGTTTTCTGCAAGAGACTATAATGAACCTAATCCTCAGATGCGTAGCAAATAATTAATAAGCCACAATGTGGAGAAATGTGTTCACTGCAGCACTGTCTGCACAATTATCTGTTTTCACATAAAGAGCATTAAATGCAAGAGAAGGATAGACTTCAAAGTAACAGCAGACACATTGTTTCCTTCAGTCTGCATTGTCTACTTTGGCCAATAATTGTGTCATTCTATTAATTAGATCACAATCCTTCTTAAATATATGATTGGCAACATCTGTTCTTCTGATGTATGGTGAGCTAGGATAGGGGGAGATCCAGATTTCAAATCACCTTTAACTAAGAAATTCACTGAGGCCTCATCCAAAAGGGCTCTGGTGCTGATAATCTTTTTGAAGCTCTGTCCTTGCGACAGAATCTATAGAGACAAGCTAAAACCAGATCAGCAAGATCTTGACATTGAAAGTGAGTATTGCACTAGATATATATAGATATCACAATAGAACCTCCTATGTGAATATTTTGATTCACATGGAGGAGAGCCAGAATAATTTGGGAACCCAGATGGCTCTATGAGTCCTGCTGCAGACCGTTCCTTCCAAACCAGCTATTGGACCTGTACTTCCAGGGCCCTTTCTTCTTTGGCTGAGAGCATCGCTTTCATCCATCTAGATTCAAGTAGGATTAGCAGCTTTCTGAAAATGCATTCCGCAGGTTGCTGTTTCTGATAAATTGTTTGTAGGTTGAAGTGAGGGGTCCTTGGTGCTCTCTGAGCTTGGTTGTTTTCTTGCAGACATTTCATTACCCAAACTAGGGAACGTCATCAATGCTGGGAGTGAGGTTTGGGAGGAGGAGGAGGAGGAGAAGGAGGAGGAGGAGGAGGAGGAGGAGGAGGAGGAGGAGGAGGAGGAGGAGGAGGAGGAGGAGGAGGAGGAGGAGGAGGAGGAGGAGGAGGAGGAGGAGGAGGAGGAAGACTATGGGGTTCTTGGTGCTCTCTGAGATTGGTTATTTTCTTGCAGACATTTCATTACCCAAACTAGGGAACGTCATCAATGCTGGGAGGAGGAGGAGGAGGGGAGGAGGAGGAGGGGGAGGAGGAGGAGGAGGAGGAGGAGGAGGAGGAGGAGGAGGAGGAGGACGACGACGACTATGGGGTTCTTGGTGCTCTCTGAGATTGGTTGTTTTCTTGCAGACGTTTCATTACCCAAACTAGGGAACGTCATCAGTGTTAATCACCACCAGACAAGCACTGATAGTGTTACCTAGCTTGGTTAATGCAACATCTGTAAGAAAACAACCAAGAGCACCAAGGACCCCTCATTGCTGTTTTTACTCATAGTCTCTGCTAGCATGGAGCAAGGCTCGGAGACTTGCTAGATATGAAGTAGAAGCAAATCTTTTCTCCGGCAGGAATCTGAACCTTGCCGGAGAAGAGAAAAATCTAAAGAGAAAGATTTTCTCTTCTTGTTTCTGTTTCTTTTCCTGCTCTTGCTTCCAAATTTTCTACACTGTAGCTTCTGATAAACATAGCCCTACCCTCAAGGGGGAAGGATTCAATTTGCTAGGAAAAAAAAAACATCTTGGAGCAGTGTGTTTTTTTTGAAATGGGAAGTCTGACTCACTACTTCATGGCATTAATTTAAGAACAAAAGTCAAGGGGAATCTTATCCATGCTTCCTTAATTCCTGGAGAAAAGTCAGCATTTAAATGCAATGAACCAGTAATAAATAAATGAGCAAGATCGGAGTCTTTGCAAGTTAAGTTAGAAGGTGGCAAGAATCTCCAATGAAGATCCTTTTTAGGTTATCTGTGTCATCCCAGTAAAATATACAATAGCTGGATAAAAGAAGCAACAAAGGGAACAGTGTTAGCCCTTTGAAGAAGCCCAGATAGGAAACAAAACGATGCATACTGGCCCCATCGCACTTTAAGGCAACATAGTAGAACCTTGCAGGTTTGAAAGCAATTTTGCTGGATCTTGTTGGAGCTGTTAACTTGTTTACTTAATTATTAGGCAACCCAGAGGAGAAATGGTAATTTTAGGGGGGTGGAATCTGATGTTTTTTTTTTCTTGAGCCAGTGAAATTAATCATGATTGTTCAACTTTCCTCTCTTCTCCACCAAAAGTTCCAGAGGAAAAAAAAAACTTTTTGTTCCATTCTTTTGATCTATATATAAATAGATGAGATAATCTACCCCACACTGAAACGTTAGAAACCTTCCCCCATAGGCTGAGGGAGAGGGAGCAAACCCCTAAAATCAGCACTTAAAAAGGAGCCTAAATTATTCTTAAAAGGTGATATGGTCTAGGCCAGTGTTTCTCAACCTTGGCCGCTTGAAGATGGGTGGACTTCAACTCCCAAAATTCCTCAGCCAGACTTGATCGGAGTTGAAGTCTGCCCATCTTCTAATGGCCAAGGTTGAGAAACACTGACCTAGACTGAGTAGAATAAAACATGGTGGTTGCCTAGCCATAACAGTTATAGTGATTAATCTGTTGGACTATGATTGGGAAATCTAGGTTCTAGTTCCTCCTTTTGGATGGATGGACCTTCAGTGAATTTTGACCGGCCACTTTGTTTTAGCATCAGGCTCTGTGACAGACAGGTTAAAAAAAAAAATACTTGTCACTCCATGTCCTGATAAGCGTCACTGTAAGAACTAGACAAGCACAGCGAGAAATAAATGGACCTTGTAGCTAAGCAGGTGAAATGCTAAGAACAAAAAAACTCCTGAAATGTCACAAGAGTAGGATGGAAGAATCAAGGCAACTTTGCAATGCAACAAACAAGTTGACCATGGCTTGTGTCAACTCCTTCTTTTCCCCCCCAGGTTAGCAATCCATAGTAGGATAAAAAACAAAGGCATCCAAAATTGACTTTGAATGTGTCAGTGGCTAGAAACACAACTAAAGCAAACTTTTTGCCTGAGAAAGCCAAACAGCAACAACAACAATAATTGGGAAAGGAGGTCTCGGCGGAATGAGTACATGTTCCAAATCACATCTGTTTTTTCCAGATAAAGTAATTGCTTTTGAACACTGTAAACATCCATAAGCTCTTCTAGAAGTTGCTACTGAGAGAAGGGACAAGTAAACACAACTTCTTCCGTGATAACATCCTTGTGGAATCAGAGTTTACTTTCACAGTACTTGAATTAATAGCCTTTCTGTGTAGTATTTGATAGGCCACTAAACCTAGTTATTCAACTCTGCTTGCTATCTGCCTCATTAACTAAGCTAATTTCATAAGCCTTAAATGGAACAGTTGAATGGGGTTAATTCCATCTTGACTCTCAACTCAGGCCCTGTGCTGTTAATAGTGAAGATTGACATGGATTGGGAGAAGATGACTGAGAAGTTGAGCAATGGCCAGTCCTTAGAAAGGTGAAACTAGAAAAAAGATTCCTAATTCCAAAGACAAACTGAGCCAGGGATAAATTCCCAACTTTCTAACACAGAAAGCATTTCTACTGTCTTGGGACTGGAAAGCTTTAACCAATTCCCAAAAACTTTGTCAATTGTTGGGATCCCAAAGAGTTGAGATACTAAGGTAAACTATATCCTATTTGCTTGGGTCATCCACTTCTGTAAGAAATCTAAGCATATGTTAAAAAATGTAATTTGAGAAATCTTTTTCTCCTCCTCTTCCTCTTCCTTCTCCCCCCTCCTCCTCTTCTACTCTCCTTCCCCCCTCTATCTCCATTTCCATCTCCATAACCACCAGTAGCTTCTCTTTTTTAAGCATGCAACTTCATAAACTAATAGTTTCTGATAGCCTGACTAACTTAATTTAATCAAACACTTCTACTTTCTTCATATTGTGGGCATATCTTTTTTACCCTTAGAAGATCCACCAGCAGTTTTTAGGACACCTAAAAACTCTTAAGAATATAAATCATACACACATTCCATTTATTGCTAGTTAGTGAAAGTGATGGTTGATGCATTGTTTGACTGGTCTGTTACCAACTTGCATGCTTTTGAAGAATGTTCATGAATCATTGACTGCTTGTAATAGCTTTAAGGTGATTTTTTTTTTATTCCTTGCTATTTTCTGAAAACTGCCATATAGATTGTTGAGAATCAGTCAAATGAAAGAATGAACAACTCAATGATGACCAAAGTTGTAAGCTTGACAAGCTGAGAAAACTAGGATGAATCTCTCCTTCAACTTTATTGTGCAAGAACTAAATGTCCATCAACAGCCAGCTTGCTCATACAAGGGCTATGTGTTAAAAATAATGCACTGTGTTATTATTTATATTCCTTTAGTGAGTCAAGCTTACATGAAAATAGCATAATGCTAGCCAAACTGGTACAATTGACAGGTACAGAATCTCAAAATATTACAGCAATAAAAATTCCTGGATAAGAAAACACATACACATATATTTGCCAAACTTGGGTTTTTCAAGTGATATAACTCCTGAAATCTGTAACAACAGCTGACACAGTCTGGTATTTGCTATTACAGATCATCTTCCTTAGGGGATATGAGATTTACAGCGTGATGGCTGCAAAATTCAAAATAAGAGTGACATGCTTCTTTCTAAGGATGTACTAAAGACCTAGTTTGCAAATCTTAAGCATAATCCTTGATATCGCGAGTGAAAAGTAGACCTGTATGAATCAAGTCAGACCCAACTGAAAATGTTGATTTGGATAATGGAATGATGTGATTTTAACCATCAAATTGATTTAGAAAATCTGTTCAGTTCAGATATCTGAAACAAATAATCGAATCAAGTAGATTTGATTCCCTGCTTCTAATTCCATTTCAAAAATGGACGATTTGTGTATGTGCCATATGGCTCCAGAGGAATCCAATTCAATTTGACGGTCCAATTCACAAAATCAATTTGGAAAATCAATTAGATTTGGAGATTTAATCAAATAACTTTCAAATCAGTTATTTGAATCGAATATTCACACGGTTCTCATAGATAAAACAATAACCATCTTGAGTACTACAGCTGGAGGGGGAAAAAAATACCCATAGTTTTTCTCCTCTGTTGTTAACCTGACAGAACTGTTTCTATTTGGAGAATGCAATACTGGAATACATGGAATATATTTTCAGAAACCCAGCAACATCAGATTCCTCAGTATTCTGATATATTATTTGATAGGTTAGTCCTTTCTTGTATTCTATCTTTTAGCTGTGGATTTCAGAATATTTTCATAATATTGCTTCTGCTGGAAATTTTTGCACACTAAGCCGCCCCAATTTTCCCCTCCCTCCCTCCCTTCTTTCCTCCCTCCCTCCTCCTCTTCCTCTCTCCCTTTCTCTTTCTCTTCCTTCCTTCCTTCCCACCTTGCTTCCTCCCTCCCTCCCTCCCTCCCTTCTTTTCTTCCCTCCTCCCTCCTTCCTTCCTTCTCTGCCTCTCTTCTCTCCTTCCCTCTTTTATATCTTTGGTTTTCTTCTCAACAAAGGAAGGGAAGAACCGTACCTCCCTTGACTAGAAAGCCAAAGTCATAAATGCTAATATAGCTTTTGATACCTTTCATGTTTATAAAATAGATATGCAAATAACAGATTTTTGCCTGTCTGAATGCACCTCCCTTACTTTATCTTCAGGACTACTAAGGATGGTCTTCTATAAAAATGCTTGCTTGTTTTTTACTTCTGCCACGGACTCTTTCAGAATTCTTTTATCTGATCATTGTCTTGGCAACAGCTTTTCCTCCTGCTCCTCAAGGTTATTCCTTCTGCCCATTACCCCTCCCTCCCTTCCTATCCCCTCATCCCCACTTCTCTCCCCACTTGATAAACCAGGGAAGGGAGGGGGAGGGGGAATCCAAAAGACATTTACTACAGCTGCCTAGACAGCTGTGTTTCCATGGCAACAAACAGCCACAACAACAACAGGGGCAAACTGAAGCTAAAATGAAGTTGGGGAAGTAAAAGAAGAAGAAGAAGAAAAGGAAGAAAGCAGACACGTTCTAGACAGCATGAAATTATGGCTTCATTTCTTTAGTCGGTAGGTGTCTTCTAGATTTTTCTAGACTCGTGTCTCTTTCATCCTTTTGCATTCCCGGTCCCCTGCATTCAAAGCCACCTTCCCTTGAAGCCAGTGAAGATGGCTATTTACCTGAAATGGATTGGTTTGCTTTCTGGACATCTCATCTTCAGGTAATAACCTCATCCTTCCGGGTGTTACTTGCTTGCTTAGGTGAGTAACTAACCAATTAACAGCTTGGCGCCTCATGGTAAACAACTACTTCCTGAATGTTGCATACATTCACAAAGGCCATCCCTTTCTTCTCTCTCTCTCTCTCTCTCTCTCTTAAAAATGGCCTCATTGTATTTCTATGCAGAAGCCCAGATGAACATCTTCAATTTAAAATGAAATGAAATGAAATAAAGTGACATAACTGGAGGGAAAGGGAAAGGACTCCCTGAAGTAAATTATAGGGATACTAAATTATTCAAAAACTATTTTCACAGCTTGCAAAGTATCATTTCTTTCACTTTTCATAATACTGCAGATTCTATTATAACCCTTGCTGCTGTGGTTGTGGTTGTGGAAATAAATTGAGTATTCCTGTGTACACAGACCCGAACTGTGAAATGTTTGCATCTAGCTCATCTTTCCCAACATAAAACAGACAGAGGCATCAGAAGGAGGAAGACAAGACAGAGACACGGGCATGGCAATTACTGCTATTTAAGGCATAAATCTGTTACAGGATATTTCTGGTTTTGCTTCTTGTCTCTTTCATTTTCCCCACCCTTCCTTCCAGGATCTTTGGAGTCAAAAGAAAAATACAAGGCGTAAAGAGCATTCATGATCTCCAGGTGACATATACATGTCTTTGGACAACATGACACATAGACCGCAAGCTATGAATCAGTCTTTGGATTAGCTCTGCTCTTTGTCCATGCTAGCTTTATTTTCCTCTGTACCTTATCTGTCTTTCTCTTTCTTTCTTTCTTTCTTTCTTTCTTTCTTTCTTTCTTTCTTTCTTTCTTTCTTTCTTTCTTTCTTTCTCTCTCTCTCTCTCTCTCTCTCTCTCTCTCTCTCTCTCTCTCTCTCTCTCTCTCTCATCTGTCTATCTATCTATCTATTTATCTATCTATCTATCTATCTATCTATCTATCTATCTAAGCTTCAATCTGAATAGAGCTGGAAAATACCTTGGAAGTGACCTAACAATGAGGAAAATTAATCAGTGGAACAGCTTGCCTTCAAGCTGTCTGTCTGTCTGTCCGTCTGTCTGTCTGTCTGTCTGTCTGTCTATCTATCTATCTATCTATCTATCTATCTATCTATCTATCTATCATCTATCTATCTAAGCTTCAGTCTGAATAGAGGCACTTTGGAGGTCTTCTAGTCCAACCACATGCTCAAGCAGGAGACCCTATACCATTTCAGACAAGCGATTGTCCAGTCCCGTCTTATAAACCTCCAGTGGTGAAGCGCCCACAACTTCTGAAGGCAACTTCTGTTCCATTGCTTTAATTGTACTCACTCTTAGGGAATTTCTTCTCAATTCCAGGTTGCTTCTTTCCTTCACTAGTTTCCATCCATTGTTTCTTGTCTCGCCTTCTGGTGTTTTGGAAAATAGCCCCTCAAAATACTGGAAGGTCATCCCTAATTCTTCTTTTCTTTAGACTAGCCAAGCCCAGTTCCTGCAACCGTTCTTCACATGTTTTAGTCTGCAGGCCTTTAATCACCTTAGAGGCTCTTCTCTGCACTTTTTCCAAAGTCACAACAACTTTTTTGAAATGTGGTGATCAAAACTGGATGCAGTTTTCCAGGTGTGGTCTTCCTAAAGTTTCATGAAGCGGTGATTTGGATGCTATGCCTCTGTTTATACAACCAAGGATTGTTTTAAGCTTTTTCGGCTGCTGTCAAACAACTGCTGGCCTATGTTTAAGTGACTGTCACTTGGACTCCAAGGTCCCTCTCACCGTTACTGTTTTTGAGCCAGGTTTTGCCTAATCTTGCCTAAACCTTTGGTTTTTCCAAATCTATGTATTTGATAGTTGGAGTAAAAGATTCTCCAATGACAGATACTGGTCTATACTTTGCTAATACTGCTTGCAATGTACATTGTGAAACAGGTGACTAGACACTGAACCATGAACAAAAAGTGGAGATGAGCAAGAAGAAGAAAACAGACTTTTTAAAAAAATGCAGATCCCAAGTAATCACATGAGAATGTTGCTAAATAAATGAAATGTTAGATCAACAGGGGAATCACTGTGCCAAACTTGCATACACCTTTCTTGATTCCAGAGTTTGCTCATGTGGAATAAACGTGTGTGTGAGATGTGCAATTCTGGTGAAAAACATGAATGCTGAGGTCTGGCTTTCAGCTCGTCGCTGCCACTAACTCAGGGTATATTGAACACGGTTCCCCATGACACGGAGTCATTCAATTAGAAATGACAGACATAGCTCAGTCCTAGTAGAGCACTGCACTGTGTAATGCGGCCAGTTCTGCTCCATCTAAAGTTAGGATCTTTTGAAGCAAAATGAAAGTCAAAGGGGCAGGGCCTACATAGGAAATATCAAGAGGAAGGAAGAGGACTGCTGTTTACCAAAGGCAGTCTCTGCTACTGTTATTAAACAGAAAGAGAGAGAGAGAGAGAGAGAGAGAGAGAGAGAGAGAGAGAGAGAGAGAGTGAGTAGGGGAGACAATACAGCAGTCTTTCAATATCTCAGGGTCTGCCACAAAGAAGAGGGAGTCAAGCTATTCTCCAAAGCACCTGAAGGCAGGACAAGAAGCAAAGGGTGGAAACTAATCAAAGAGAGAAGCAACTTAGAACTAAGGAGGAATTTCCTGACAGTTAGAACAATTAACCAGTGGAACAACTTGCCTCCAGAAGTTGTGAATGCTCCAACACTGGAAGTTTTTCAGAAGAGATTGGATAGCCATTTGTCTGAAGTGATGTAGGGTTTCCTGCCTAGGCAGGGGATTGGACTAGAAGACCTCCAAGGTCACTTCCAACTCTGTTGTTCTACTCTGTTCAGATAAATATGTTTTTCCCCTCTACATATTTAAACTATAAGACTTTTTATTATATTAACAAAAGCTTGCAACTCAGCAAAAAACCTTTAGAATGATTCTTGGGGGAAAATCCAAGATTTTGAGGATGGCTGCATGCACCATAATGTGCTTCTTGGTTTAAACTCCCTTGCGTTGTTATCAATGCGCAATATAATATGTGAATGTCCAAAAACAAATGAAGCTTGACAGTAACCATCTTTCACTATTTAACATATATCAAATAAAGGCATATTGTAACCCATCCCGTGCTGAACAAGTACATTTACTTGGGAAGGAATTTCAGCCGAACACCAAGGCACAATTGATCTTATCAGGACTTCCAATCATGTGGAACATTTTACCAAGGAGAAGGAAGATAGATTCAATGTCAAGAAGTAGCCAAAAAGTTCACTGGCATGGGCTTCTCCCCTTTCTCCTTCAGCAAGGACTGGAGATTAGAGTCTCCAGGAGGAGAAGGAGAACACAAAAGGGAAAGCAAAACACAGTATATACTATCTTTTAAATTCTAGAGTAAAGTAGGGTTTAATGTGGCCCCTAATGGTGTCTGAGCTTGGTTGTTTTCTTGCAGATGTTTCATTACCAAGAAAGGTAACAACATCAATGCTAGAAGCGAAGCTTCAGGGGTGGTATTCAGCAGGTTCTGGAGAACCAGTAGTGGAAATTTTGAGTAGTTTGGAGAACCAGCAAATACCCGCTCTGACTGGCCCCATCTCTTCTCTGCCTCCCATTGAGTCCCAGCTGATTGGCTGGGTCTTCTTTGGTTGCCCTGCACAGGAGAACGGAGCTGGAAAGCAGGTCAGTGGGATGGGGAGGGAATGGGGATTTTGCACTATCCTTCTCCCAGGAGTGGGGAGGGAATGGGAATTTTACAGTAACCTTCCCCTGGCACCAAGCCACACCCATCTAGCCACACCACACCCACCAAGCCACACCCACAGAACTGGTAGTAAAAAAATTTGAACCCCGCCACTGAGTAGCTTGCTATGCCCTTTTTGGTAAGGGAGACATTATTTCATTTATTTATTTACTATAGAGTCCTTGGTGCTCTCTGAGCTTGGTGCTTTTCTTGCAGACGTTTCATGACCCAACTAGGTAACATCAGCAGGGCCAGAAAGAAATAGGGTTTGCTCTCTTTTTATTTGCTAGTGACCTGCCCTGTCAGTGTTGGTGAGTGTGTTCTTGCTGGTTCCCTGATTAGGTTGTTGGTTACTGTTCAGTGGTTTGTCTGAGTTGCTAGTTCCTTGACTGGGATATGATTTACTTCTTGATTGTATTAAAAATGATAATTCTTATGGTCATCCGATGGGGAGAATGGCAATATTGTAATTGTGAATGGTCAGAGCTGACTGGCTTAAGCTAATGCAACAGAGACCTCTTGCATTAATCAACCTCTGTCTCTGTCTTACCTTCCAGGAGATGAAATGGGCCATGGAGATTGGTGAATAGGTGGCTGTGCAATTGATAAATCCAGGTTGTTGGTTTTTTTTTTTTTTTTGCAAATAAAAGAAAAAGTAATTTTGTAAAGTCCCAGTAATGCTAGTTGATCCCCATGCAGTCTGCCATCGATTTGGGCAAGGAAACCTTTTTTTTAAAAAAATAGGCAGGATTGTTAGACAGGCACTCTTGTGTTAATTAATGCTCACTCGAAACCTTATGCTGTTTCATTAAGAGGAACAAATTGGAGGAATTATATAAACAATTTCTGTCAGCTTTCACTGGGCTGCCTGTGAGCCTACTCTGTGCTTCTCAATTATTCCCAGAGCAAAAGAAACTTCTTTCCTTTCTCCCTCATGATTCCTGTCCAAATGTTATAATGACTTTGTTATAATGACTAGTCTAGTGAAGAGAAAGACCAGGGGACACATGATAGCAGTGTTCCAATATTTGAGGGGCTGCCACAAAGAGGAAGGGGTCAAGCTATTTTCCAAGGCATCCAAAGGCCAGACAAGGAATAATGGATGGAAACTGAACAAGGAGAGATTTAACCTGGAAATAAGGAGAAACTTTCTGACAGTGAGAACAATCAACCCATGGAACAGACGTTGCCCTCGGAAGTTGTGGGAGCATCATCACTTGAGACTTTCAAGAAGAGATTGGACTGCCATTTGTCGGAAATGGTGTAGGGTCTCCTGCTCAGGCGGGGGGTTTGGACTAGATGACCTATAAGGTCCCTTTCAACTCTGATTATCTGTTATCTGACTCACATCCTGTCCCTGACATTATTGACATCTTGAATGAATACTGGGAAAAATATTAGCCCACCTCCAATCTCTTCTCCCAAGTTATTTGAGTAAGATGTCATTGGAGTTGTACATTTGCACTGGTTGCACTATTTTATCATCACCAAACCTAAATGAAGGAAGGAGATAAATCAAAATAATGTTTGAAGAAGAGCGTCGGGATCGTATGATGCTATTCAAAGCTTCAACCAAACAGTATGTCATCTGTTCCACAAGCATGTAAGAGGAAGATTTAAAACTGTAGATTTTTGAACATAGATAAATTATAGGGAGATAGATAGAGATAGAGATAGAGATAGATAGATAGATAGATAGATAGAGAGAGAGAGAGAGAGAGAGAGAGAGAGAGAGAGAGAGAGAGAGAGAGAGAGATTCACCCTAGTCCTGCTTGCTTTTTGCAAGATCTTGAAAATGGGTTTGCCATCAAATCACAAAGTGCCTCCCCACCTGTTTTAGCCTGCTTGACTGTGCCTGTTCATCTGTCTTTCTGTTTGTTAATCTATCTATCCATCCATCATCAATTAATCAATATAACTATTCATCCATCTGTCAGTTTATCCAGCCAGCCAAGCCATCTTTCTAACTCTATCATCTACCTATCATCCATCAATCACCTATCTATTTATCTATTTATCTATCTATCTATCCATCCATCCATCCATCCATCCATCCATCCATCCATCCATCCATCCATTTTATCAGCTAGCTAGCATCTAGCTATCTCCCTCCTCACAAGCCATCAACTATTTTTTCCTCACTCCTTCCATTTGCTGTTTCCTAAAACTGATTTCAAAAGCAAAGGTGGGCCTCTCTCCCTCTCTCTCTCTCTCTCTCTCTCTCTCTCTCTCTCTCCCTCCCTCTCTCTCCCCCTCTCTCTCTCTCTCTCTCCCTGCTTAGTATCCTCTGTTGCCGAGGAATGACTTGAAACACTCTGGTGACTAACAATCTGTATTCCGTTCCAGCTGTGAGCTCTGTACATTACTTGTGTACAACAGAAGAGATTGTTCCTCGCTCTTCCTAATGTTTTCACACACAGCTACATGATGTCATATCAGCTATTAAATTTTAACAGATAGTTTCAATAGTTCTCCGTCCAGGCTTCGAAATTGGTCAAGACAAGTTCTCTGTATAAAGGAGAGAGACAGTAATTGCTTAAATGTATTCCAAAATACATTAAGGTGTTTTGGGAGAAGGATCATAGGGAGTTTAGAAAGCTTTGGAAGCCTGGGTTGTTGTATGAAAGCTTGCCCCTGTGTAGCATTTGAAAAGTTAAGTTTTTTTCCAAAAAAAAAACCAGAGAGAGAGAAGGTATCTTTGTTGAAAGAACACACATGTATCATTAAACCTTCTATTGTGGCAAACAATTTTAATTTGCAGTCACAAATCATAAACTAATGTTAACCTTGTGAGAAGCACAAACTATGTGTACTAATACTATCTTTATTGTAAGGTTATATTACCAGAATCTTGCAAGACTGAAAGCACTTCTTCCTTCCTTTAATTTTACTCTCCAGGAAACTGAAGATGGTCACTTCTGAAATGTTTAGCAAACCTTTTCTTCTTCTGCAAGCTGAGATATCCTTGACATGGTCTGGTCTGCAGCTCTTCCTTCTATCACCCCAAATCATTCTCGCACACCATCACAACTAACTGGTGTCTGTCCATCTGTCTGTCTGTCTGTCTGTCTGACTGACTATCTACCCATCTCTATCATCTACCTATGATCTATCTGTATCTCTATTTCCATCATTATCCATATCTATCTATCTATCTATCTATCTATCTATCTATCTATCTATCTATCTATCATCTATCTATCAATCAATCTATCATCTATTCAAAAATCTTTCAATGTAACTTCAATAGCAACAGCACTTAGACTTATATACTGCTTTCCAGTGCTTTCCAGTCCTCTCTAAGTGGTTTACAGAGTCAGCATGTTGCCCCGAACAATCTGGGTCCTCATTTTACCGACCTCGGAAGGATGGAAGGTTGAGTCAACCTTGAGCCTGGTGAGATTTGAACTGCCAAATCACCAGCAGCTGGCAGGCAGCAGACGTAGCCTGCCAATACTGCACTCTAACCTCTGCACCACTGTGGGTCTTATTGCTGATTAGAAAAGACTCTGATGTTGGGAAAGAGGAAAAGAGGATAGTAGAGGATGAGATAGTTAGACAGCTTCATTAATGTGATGCACATGGGTTTAGACAGACTCTGGGAGACAGTGGAAGACAGAGAAGTGGTCCATGTTGTGGTGCGGACACAACTTAGTGACTGAACAACAACAAGAACAAACTTCAACACATCCTGTATTTGGGAAGAAACGCACTAAACCCATCCAGTTCCACCAATGCTGTAGAGCAGGTGTAAGAAGGATCTTCTTTTATAGGACTGAGGCAGAGCCAAAGAAATCAGACCAGATGAACTTTCAGCAGAGATATATACCTTTACTCTGAGTAATTAACTTTCCTTTACCTGAGAAATATGGAGGAAAAGAAAGCACCTTGGTGACCTGGGCTGATGCAATTGCAACAGGCGACGAAGAGCAAGCCATGTCACCAGATCTTTAAAGCTCTCGTCCTCATTATTGTGTACGAACATGAACTATTTCCCCGCTCTGCTTTGAAATATCTGCCTCTTTTGATTCTGTAATGTGTGCAGGAAGCACCAGCTTCATGATTAAAGACAAGCAGCATGGAGACAGGATAGGGGGAAAAGGAAAGCATTAACTCCTGCCATGTATCACTGTTAGTACATGTAGACAAGATTACAAATCAAGCAGCTTTTCACAGAAGCTTAATCGTAATGCATTAATGCAATCTAATTACAACTGGGTTCTGTTTGAAAGAAATGATCCAGAAAATGCCATTATTAGGTACTAATTATATAATTGACTCCTTAATAATCTAATTTGATATATATATATATGTGTATATATATATATATATATATATATATATATATATATATATATATATATATATATATATATATATATATAAATGAATGAATGAATGAATGAATGAATGATGTATGTTTTGGAACAAATTTTCTTTTTCCTTACGGTTGCATACTGTTGGGAGACATTCTCTGTCACTGAAGATATTTTACTGATTAAGTTTTACAGTCAAAATCCTTGACTGATAAACTGGAAGCAAATTTATATCAGATTTAAAAGTTCAGTTTTACATAAATGGGGTCAGACAGGAGAAATGAACTGAGATTCCATAAAAGTATTTTTTTTTTTCCTGAGGATTAGCTCAGGAGAAATATAGGTGTACAAAAATTTGAATTAATTATACATTTTTGCTAACCTGGGCTCTATTTTTTAAAAGCAAGCAAACATACTTTTCAACAGTACTTAATGGATGTGCTTGAAAGTATAAGTGAGCTTGATAAAGGCTTCACGGTCAGGGTATCCCCCAGGAGATAAATTACGCCCCCCAAACTAGAAAAAAATAGATATTTAAGCTCAACAGCTCTTTAACGTGACTTTCTTTAACCAAAATTCAACAGTTCTAATAAAATACAGATCCTTACTAGACTTGTAATGTGTAGGGAAGTTTGTCATTTCATGTGTTCCAGGAACTTAATTATTATGTCACTATGTTGGGTAACCATCAAAAGAAGGCATGATTGTTTGGGTATATCATATTTATATGAACATAGCAAGCTGTTTTGTTAACCAAGTTACAAGTCCTCAGATTCTTCCTCAGAGGTCAGCTCAAGGGAGGATCAGCTTGAGCTCATTCCTGGCACATCAGGAACTGGGTTAATTAATGACTCTGGACAGCTGGCCGAAAGAGATTTACAAGGGGCTTCGGCTAGGGACAGCTTGCAGGAGAGGGTGGTCAGTGAAGAGGAGAAAGAGGAACTGCCTTCCGTGGTAGATCTGAGAGCACGCAGGGCAGAGAAAAGACAAAAGCAACAGAGATCAGCCAGATTACTCAGGAGAAGGCCTTGACCACCTCAATGCGCTCCAATGAAAAGCTATTTATGACGGCAGGCAGAGGGAGGCATTGCTGGGAACAATGTGTTTGGTTTCTGGCTGTGTATGTTTGTTCTTCGTGCTTCTTGATGGACTTTGTGCCTCAAAGACTCTGAACTTCACTTGCCAAGTGAACTCTCACGGATGTACTTTTCAGTTTTGCCTGGTGGATTTAAATTTGTTTGGTGGACTTACTTGTTGGAGCAACTTTCCATTGTTTTATGGGCTATTGGCCATAGCCTTGTGCACTAATTGGCCTGCTCGATTTATTTGGGAGAGTTCTTAGGCTGGGTGGAGGCTGGGGAACATTAATAAACTCTCTTAAACCGCACTTGCGTGTGTGTGTGTGAAAGAGTGAATGGTGCAGCACAATATGTTAAGTGTGTGTTAAATTTAATGCATAATTTTTGCCAAAGCATTTGCAAACTGATGCAGAAATCGAACAAGCTATTTGAAAATAGTCAAAAACATCTGTATATTACTATAGTCAATGCAGCTATTTTCATGTTGACATTGTGTGTTCCCCACCATCTAATTTTGTCAATAGTCATCATAATTTCAATTCTGTCTATATGGCTAATTATCCCAAAGGAAAACTTTGAATCCTGTTGGTTGATGCCATGGAATCTTTCCAACTTGCTTTGGGTATTTAGACAGATGATATTGTTGTCTCAGTGAGTTTTTCAACTTGTGAGATCTTTCTTAAAATTGCTCCAAATTAAATAATCATTGAAACTCTATGGCAGGGGGAGTGGAAGAGGAGGGAGCATAATTGGAAATGCATAATTATGTGAGATAACAGCAAAATTAAGTGTAATAAAACCAGGCAAAAAAGTAATTACGACGACACTATCTTTGCGACAGGCAGCAAAGGACTTCACCTTCACTTAATTGAAAACAAAATGCATTTGTAAACATGATTAAAATGACAAGGCAGGTGATAAATACATTTTAGTACCCTGATTTTTAAATATTTGTATCAAGCTGTGGGGGCTGTTATACTGTTTTAATGCCCCCCAGACCTCTCAGAGAGCGTCACTACTTATAATAAGGGATCCAATTTGCTGCATTGTCTGTGCTTTATAAAACAGCAGCTGAAATGTTCTTCAACTCAAGCGAAGAAATGTCTTTAGTTCAGGATGCTTCTGGATATGGACCATGCAATTCTACATGGCAGCACCTAATTGTCTTTGGCTGATCTCAAACAAAGCAAAACTAAATAAAACTAAAGGAGGTTGAAATTAAACGAAGGTTCGAAACAGGATGAGAGATTAAACTGGAAGGTTAGAAAAAATATCCAAGAATAATGTAATGCCAAGCTACTTTTAATTATTAAGTGGGATTCGGTGTGTCTAGAGGTTAAGGCATTGGGCTAGAAGCTGGGTGACTTTGGGCCAATCACCAGAAGACTTTGAGTTCTAGTTCCACCTTAAGCATGAAAGTCAGATGCGTGACCTTTGGTCAATCACCAGGAGATGGTAAGTTCTAGTCCTATTTTAAGCATGAAAGCCCATTAGGTGATCTTGGACCAATCACTCTCTTTCAGCCCAATCCACTTCACAAGGTTGCCATTGGGATTTTTCACCTTGAAAACCAACTCAATCGATCATCTCCATCAGGATTTGAAGAAATGAAAAAAGAAACTAAAGAAATCTGGGTGGGGGGAAAGAACCCCCAAACACCTGGAAGTCTCCATCTGTCATTTGGTAGGATATAGTCCTTAAAGAATGGGTCAGAATAGCCCCACATGGACATTTTCATTTCTAACCCAGAGAAAAGCTTGTTTCCTATTTAGATACGTTGGTGTGAAATGTTAGCTATTTCAGAGAGGTCTGAGCATCACACTTGGTGTATATGCAAGCCAGCCATGTAATACTTCTGTAATACATTTAGGCTTTCTAGCTATGCTTTTGCAGCGCATTGCAGGCCAAAGACAGATGGATAAATCAACAGTAACTTGGGTCAGCACCAATAAAACAATGGAAAGAAGACCATCTGTGAACACATTACTTCTGATGATGGGAAAGTTTGGCTTACATCACCTTATTATTCTCAGGTGGTCCAACACTCTGCATAAGAATACACAAAGACAGTTTAAATTCGGTTAAATTGCCCATCTGCTTAGGGTTCAGATGTCCTCTCTTCCCATAAGCCCAGCAATTTGCCACAAAGGGACAGATCCTAGGCACTTTTCCAGGCCAAATTGTATTTTTTTATAGCATCGTGCACATTTGACCCTCCCTCTCCCTTCCTCTCTCTCTCCTTCTCTCCCTCCTCTCTCCCTCTCTTTCTAACTCCCTTTCTTTTCTCTCTCTTCCCCTCCCTTTCTCTCCCTCCCTTTCTCTCCCTCCCTAACTCCCTTTCTCTCTCTCTCCCTCCCTTCCTTCCTCTTTCCCTCCCTCTCTCCCTAACTCCCTTTCTCTTTCTCCCTCCCTCCCTTCCTCCCCCTTTCCCTCTCTTTCTCTCCCCCTCTCCCTAACTCTCTCTCTCTCTCTCATTCTGATTGTTTTTTGTAGTGAAAAAATGCAACTTCTTTTAGGATTTATTTTTTAAGTTATGACATACTAAGTTTTGGCATATTCGTTAGATATCCCTTGTAGTTTCTTGGAACTGAAGGTGGAACAGGAGTTTAGAGTGCTGCAAAGTGTTCAAGATAAACACCAATTACAAATATTTAGACCAAGTGTGGTTTCTTTTGGGTTGGGCTGCAGTTCGGGAGGACAGTTGTACAATCCTTAAAAAGATACGGGTGGGGCTATAGGAGCAGGCTCAACTCCAGAAAACCTTTTTGCCTTTGAACCAAGATGTTGCACAGGACTTAACTCCACCACTAATTTGCCCCAGATCAAAGTTGCATGTTCTCTCAAACCATGGTCTATTCAGTCTTGAAGAAGAAGCAGTGAAAAAGATCATTTTAAAAGCCACCAATACTTGTCTATGGAGATTCTCAGGTCATGGTTGTCCCAAAGGTGCTTCAGAGCTGAAGAAGCTTCTGGAATTAGAAGCAAAATGTCTTCAAAGAAAAACCAGAAAATCCAGTTACCTCTTGAAGAAAAGCACCTTTGGGACCAATACTTGCCCCAACATTTATATAAAACATGCATTTTGAAACTAAAGAAGGAAGGAAGGAAGGAAGGAAGGAAGGAAGGAAGGAAGGAAGGAAGGAAGGAAGGAAGGAAGGAAGGAAGGAAGGAAGGTCAGCTGTGTGTTTTTGGATGTGTGTGCGTGTGCACATATATTGTATTTTTAGAATGAGCTTATTAAGTATGATTCTGAACATATGGGGAAGCTGCATACCATAGTATACATATTAGAAAAAGTGCAAATGATAAATGACTTATTCAGTGGTTTAAAAAGACATAGAACATTTGATGTAGCCAAAAAAAATCAATATATGTGAAATTGACACAGGGAAAATTTAGATTCATCTGCACAACTGTAAATACCTAAGAGCTTTGAAGTTTCAGAGATCAATAATGGAAAATGTCTCATCCTTTGTCAAGGTACTATTTCTAAGATATTGAGGTTGGCTTTTCTTTTAAGCATAGAAACAACTGAGGGCAAATCTGAAAAATAAACACAGTGTTAAATGTACAAGGACAAGAAAATATACCCAGCTTGTTGTACCAAGGGTATCATCTAAAGAGAGCTGAAGTAAACTATGGGAGAATAGACAGATCTGTCAACTTTGATTTCACTCGCTTTCCAAGTAAAATATTATCTATTTCTGTAGTTTTCAACCTTGGCAGATATGTGGATTTCAACTCCCAGAATTCCCCAGCCAGTGTTGCTGTCTGGGGAATTCTGGGAGTTGAAGTTCACATATCTCTAAGCTGTTAAGATGGAGAATCACTGGTTTATTGGACAACTTAACAATCCTACTCCTAGACCCACAATGTGCAACTGGAGAAAAATTAGATCCAGCATCTGAAGAAAAAAAGACTTCAAATAACCAATTGAACACCAAAATTTATGTAGGATATTCCGCGGTAAACTCTACCCTGCTCAGGAATGCATATTCTGTGCAGCCTAGAAACAAATTTACCAGTGAAATACAAGCTGCTGGAGGAAATAATGCATTCTACTTGTTTGCCATTGCATGTGGGCGACATATATATCCTTTTCAGCAAATTCAGGACCTGCAATAACATTAATGCTTACTGTTTCTTGCATGAAAGAAACAGTGCTATCTTTCCATTTCCATTTTCCTCCCCCTTCCTTCCTTCCTTCCTTCCCTCTTTCCCTCCTTTTTCCCTTCCATTCTTTCTTCTTTCTTTCCTCCTTCCTTTCTTCCCCCCTCCGTTTTCCTTTTCCTTCCTTCTTCTCATCTTCCTTACTTCCCTCTCTCTTTTTCTCCCTCTCTTCCTTCTGTCCTTCCCTCCCTTTTTTTCTTTCATTCTTCCTTACTACTTCCCATCTTCCTTCCCTTTTTCCTTCCTTCTTTCCTCCCTCCCTCCCTCCCTCTTTCCTTCCTTCCCTCCCTTTTTTCATCCTTCCTCCCTGCTTCCCATATTCCTTACTTCCCTCCCCCTTTTCCCTTCCTTCTTTCTTTCCTCCCTCCCTCTCTTCCCTCCTTCTCACCCTCCCTCCCTCCTTTTTCTTTCATTCTTCCTTCCTACTTCCCATTTTCCTCACTTCCCTCCCTCCCTCTTTTTCCTTCCTTCTTTCCTCCTTCCCTCCCTCCCTCCCTCGCTCCCATTCTTCCTTGCAAAGATTTACAAGTTTTACCCTAATAGTTTTGGCATTGCTGTATTCTTTTTTACCCTGGGTTTATTATTATTTTTAACAGCCAGCAGGGGGAGGTGTTATCCTTCCTGCCACAAAAGGCTGCACTCAGCTAGTCAGATAGCAACTTACGATCAAGTTTTATGGGGAAAGCAGTCCGGGATGTCGAGAAAGGTGGCTTGCTTAGCTTGATGAATTTGTGGCATATTCTGTGCTGATCTTTCAAGGAGGGACTTCAGGCCTGTCATTCTTGTGGTCCTGTTATCCTCATTTGTCACTTGCAGCCTAAGATAAGCGGTTCACAATACAAGCCTCTGACGTTAATATGATTCATATTTCAAGGAGCATTAATGCAGGCTGGAAAACCTAACTGCATCAGATTTTTTTTCTTTAAAGAAACTGGAGTAATAATAAATTATGATGTTATTGTTGTTGTTGTTGTTGTTGTTGATGATGATGATGCATTTTTGAATGTTCAGTTGACTGAGTTTCATGTTTAATGAATAAAGTATATAACGACAACAACACCCTACAAAATGTGCCTCTCTACATAAAAGGAGGACAAGAAAGGGTAAACAAATGACAGATGTAATGAAATTTATTATACTTTGACTGACAAATGCTATCATTGTCTTTTGGAAAAGGCGATACGTTGCTTTACTTACAGAAATAAGAATAAAAGATCACACTTCATATTACAGAAGAAGGGAAGAAAAAAAGCATTTGGGGCTGTTGGAATCTCCTGGATGTTCTCTTGAAACTCCTTCAAAGGAAATCTTTATCTAATTCTGTTGGTGTGGCTGGTGGGAATGGCATATGGGAATGATCGTGTTGGGAGGACGGGAGGAAGGGAAGAGAGATGCTGGCTAAGGAAGGCTAAGAGATAAGAGAGGGTAGAGCCTGCAGCTTTATAACGGGCAGACAAAAATATATATCTGAAAGGAACTTCCCTAACTTATCAGTCTGTAAAAGAGAAGGAGGAAGATTTGCAACTCTGTTATTGAAGCCTTACCATAAAATGGAATGAGCTCATCTGCTTGTGTTTTCAGTCTGGTCTACCTGGAAAGGCTGTCAGTGGTAGAGTGCTTGAGTTGGAAGGGAGGGAAGAAGGAAGGAAGGAAGGAAGGAAGGAAGGAAGGAAGAATGGAAGGGGAAAAAAGGAAGGGGGAGGAGGAAGAAGGAAGGAAGGAAGGAAGAATGGAAGGAAAAAAGGAAGGGGGAGGAGGAGGGAGGGAGGGAGAAAGGGATAAGGAAGGCAGGGAGGGAGGAAGGGAGAATGGAAGGAAAAAAGGAAGGAAAAGGGGAGGGAGGGAGGGAGGGAGGGAGGGACAAAGGAAGGAAGGAAGGAAGGAAGGAAGGAAGGAAGGAAGGAAGGAAGGAAGGAAGGAAGGAAGGAAGGAAGGAACATCAATGATCTGGATAACTAAGAATCTCCATGGACTAACAGCGGTGTTCTTTAATTAGCTTCTTGGTCTTAGAAGGGGGCAAATTAGGTTTGATTGTATATCAGCTCCATCCAGTGATTGGGCAAAAAAAGAGGAGAAAAGAATGTAATACAAAATCTCACCAAAGAAACTTGAATCTTCTAAACTAAGTTCCATTCCTGGAGACACTTATTTTTCTTGACAACAATGTAGAAATGGTTTGGGATGCTTTTTTTTCCCCCCCAACTGCCCTGTGTTTTCTATAATTTTGAGACTTTCTGATAAAATACAATCCTGTTTAGGTTTTCTTTTTCCCTCCCCATATCAGGTAATTATGCTATCTATAACTCCATATCAGATTTTATCAGGGATATCAGGGGTTTTCAATTCAATGTATAGAAAGTGAAGGATGTGTGTTTGTGTTTATTTTCATAGTCATAATGTACACTGAAGATGGTACTTCATTTCGTTGTACGAGGTGCAATGATAATAAAGTAAACTAAATGATTCCCTTATTTTCATTCCTGTTTTCATTAATACTGAAGCAGTCAGTATTAATAATAGCAATAGCAACCATGCCAAATGACTGAAGAGTACAGTATTCAGTGCTTCGAAAGTCAAAAAAAATTAAAAGGAAAAATCTGGATATTTACTATGTTCCCATAAGAATAGCAAGAACAGCAATCATGCTAAATATCAAAAATGCATATCATGCTACATACACATGCACACATTCAGAAATAAAGAAAAAGAAATGTGGGTATGTATTATGTTCACCTCTTGGATGAGATCCAGCTGATGAAAGGGAAGTCAGACTGAACAAGAATATATTTGTGATTGGGGATAACTGTATTTGCCCATCCCTTCCCTAAAGCCTTAAATTGAGAGTATTTTCCTGCAAAGACACCTGATTATTTGAATTGATTGTAGCCAACTGAAGTTCAGCTGCCACTTGACAACAAAATAGAAGCTACTCATCTGTTATTATCACAATTCTTGCTGTTCATTTGGAGAGCACTTTAGTACACCAGTTGCTTTTTTAATCCTTATTTTGCTCATGTTCCCAGCAGCCAGGTGAGGTAGCTTATTGTGGCACCAAGACAAATCAGAACAAAGACAAAAATCCCAGCCAGCCTTGTGTGAATTACTGGCCACTACTTAGCACGTTCTGTTAATGTATTCCAGCACACAGTATCGCCAAGCCACAATGCAAGAAACAAGCGAAAATAGTGCAAGCTTAATTGATATAAACGTGCAGTCTTAAAAGTCATAATATTATAAGATATATTTTAATGCATTCAGAGTGGGCACAAATACAGAAATTTTACACTGCTGTTTCCTTGAGGAATGAGAATGTCTATCTATCTACCTACCTACCTACCTATCTACCTATCACCTATCTTTCGATGCATAGTTTTCATTGTGTCTGTTTGTGGTCCCATCAGTTCTTGCTTGCAGGAAAATGGCATTTCTTATAATTATTGCCATGCACTATCGTTGCTACTCTGTCAAGCCTTTGTTTGCAATATTTAATGCCTGTGCAATCTTCCTGGACTAACTAACCAAGTTATTGTGGTTGGTCACTCAATCAGCCAGATGTTTAGACTGAATTTGACTTTTTTTAAAAAAAACTTATGTAGCTTGGGTAGATTTTCATATACCATTTGCATAACAATCAAACTTCATTCCTGATTAATGTTATGTGTGAGCCATAATCATATTTTTAAATAGGAAGCTATATCTGAATTATTTTATTGTTGCTGCTTGGAACTCCATCCATATATCCATCCATTGACATATGATTTCCTGAAGTTTTAAAGAGAGTAGGATGGAAATACTTCACTTGTCCCATCGTGGAGACAGTCAAGATTATTTGTACAACTTCAGTCATCCCAATCACTTAATGGATAGGATGGTTGCTGTAACAAGGTTGAAAAATCTTGATGTCAGCATTCTAGCAAATCTCTACCCCAACCAATAACTCCAAGACAGACATCTCAAAAGTTCCTTTTATTTTGGATAGTAACTGGCACAACTGGGGAATCCCGAATCTGAAAGTTCCGGGCTTCCTTGCAATAAGTAAAAACTAAAAATCCAGCACCCATCATCACATCACATGCCCTAATGACCATCCGTCCCAACTTAAGACTCCCCCTCACAATATTTAGTTAGTTAGTTAGTTAGTTAGTTAGTTAGTTAGATGATAGATAGATAGATAGATAGATAGATAGATAGATAGATAGATAGATAGATAGATAGATAGACAGACAGTAGGAGGATGTGGTACCACAGAGAGTGATAACCCTTAAATCAGATGACCAGGCAATTTTATTTCAAACACAAAAACATGGGTGTTCTTCTTGCTGCAATTAACCCTGTTAATTCACCCATCTACATATGAATGTTTTCAACCCCACTTCCATTTTTTGTACTTAAAAGGAATAAAGCGCTCCTTTTAATGAATGAAAAGAGATGAACAGGAAGGCAAGATTTTTTTAAAAAAACTTAGGAAGTAAATAAACAGAAAAGCAGATATAAAAGTTCAGAAGTAAATAATAAAAGCTAAACCTTTGGAACTAGGCACAGTTCATAAGCAGCTAATGAATCTAGTGAACAGACACCCACTAATTACATCATTGAGGTGCAACTAAGACATTGAATTGTAGCATTGGTTAGTTTCAATATGTCATTCAAATTCAAGTCTGTGTGAGGCACTGTTTTTTTTTTGTGAGTGTAGGGTTTTTTGTTATTGTTGTTCCAACACATCTTTTTGTTGCTAATATTGACTAGCAACAAGCTGCCTGGAATGTTACAAACAATAGTAAAATATACCGTTTGTGAAACATACCCAAAGCATTCCATTTGTTGGTCTTCTCACCACCCTACACTCCATGTGCAAAACACTATGTTTTTCTTGGTTGGCAATTGTCTGAGTTAACTTAACACAGCTGCCACTACCTTAAAAGCAGTATACAGAGATTAAACTGCACCAGATTAGGAAAAAATAATACTCAAAACAATACTGCTTTTAGTATACTACATTTCATCCAAGCTCTCTCCTCTTGTCTCCGCTCCCAATGAAAAACAGAAATAGACGCTTCCATTTGCTTCAGCCATATCACCTCCTGGAGCACTTGATTCTTTTCTTTTACTTTCATATTCCATCAAGCAGCATCAATTGTTGCTTCAAATAAGAAAGGACGCTGCATTAAAGCACCATTATTCTTACTATTTTCTTAACAGACAATGGGGTAGAGACAATTGGGCTGAGCTCAAAAGCACTGAGGATTTTTTTAATGTCGCAAATAGCAGTGATGGATCATCCACTCAAAAGCTCTTTCAGAAGTTTAGTTACTCTGTTTAGATTACGTGCTTTCTGATGAAAAAGCTGTTTTTTTTTCTTTTTTCTTTTACTACGCATCCAATGCCAATAATTATAACCAAAGTGTATTCACTTGTCATGCCCCCGGTGGAGTCTGACTCTGAGGGAGAGGAGGAACGGCCGACAGGGAGTGGATGTGTGGCTCCAGAGGTGGTGGAGGAGGCTGGGGAAGGGCAGAAGCTGGCTGGGCAGTCAGAGGAGGACCCAGGCCCATCCCCTCTCCATCCTAGGGCACGCAGGGAGGAGAGGATAAGGGAGAGATGTGGTCCATTCGGGAGGAGAGCGCTTTGATCTTCTTCGTGGGCTGTAGCTCTGACAACTGAATAAGAGGATGGACATGTGTACTGGTGAACACTGGAAACAAATCATGGAAATATCTCTATGGTTTATGGTTTATGGTTCCTATCTGAGTTTGGTGTCCTTCCCAGTGTGTGTTTTGTTATCTGTGGACATCCTCCAGCCCTTATCTTGCCTGGTTTGGGTTGTTCTTTCCCTCCTTCTTGTAACCGCTTGTGGGGGAGTTTTTTGTCTTACATCAAGGATATTTGGAGCTTAGAGGCAAAGTGAAGGAATAAAAGGGGCTTCACAGGTTTTTGGGACTGTTTATTTTGTATCCCTACCCTGGGTCATCACATTACTGGGCATGTGAAGCAGCAAATGAAGTACAGGCAATCTTACGGCCACAGTTGAGCCCAAGATTTCTATGGTTAAGTGTTAAGTTAATTTTGCCCCATTTTACGACCTTCCTTCCTCCACCGTTGTTAAGTCAATCATTGCAGTGGATAAGTTGGTAACGTGGTTGTTAAGTGAATGTGGCTTCTCCATTGATTTTGCTTGTCAAAAGGGGAACAGATGAAACAGCAATGATCATACTTATATGAACCAGTGGCCAAGCATCTGAATTTTGATCATATTCTCATAGAGATGTGACAAAAATTGTAAGTGTAAAAAATGGCCTTAAGTCACTTTTTTTTTCAGTGCCTTTGTTTTGTAACTTGGAATGGTCACAAAATGAACTGTTGTGAATCAAGGAGTACCTGTACAAAGTCAAAAACAATAACATAATCACAGTATTAATCACAGTAGATGGGTATGATTTAGAACATCACTGTTGTTGTTACTGTTATTATTATCTCTTTTATTCATTAAACATGAAACTCAATTAAATGTTTAAAAACGTGTCACAAATTATTGTTATTGTTATATGGTTCTTTTACGGTAGCCAGGAGAGCACAATACTATTGCAGAATAGTAGTTTGGATGCCAAGGTACCTTCCCAAACTGTGTCATAGTATGGCAAGCTGGCTTCACACCAGAGAAAAAGAAGAGTGACCCTTCACCCAAAGGATCACCCAAAGCCCATGTGGAAGCCACACCTGGGAAGGTTCAGAGCTGTCAGGAATATGACTACCAGCACAGAGCACCAACTCCTCCCCACCTATCTATCTACTTGCATAGAACTTGTTTTTGAACTGTGAGGTGAGCAGAAGCTGAGGCAAGTGATAGGAACTCACCCTGCCACTCAGCGCTCGAGTTTGAATCACCAGAGCTAAGACTAGCTCCAGCATCATGCAGCCATTGAGCGACCACGCCTCTGGTTTAGAACACTCTCATCCAATGTTTCTTAACCAGAGCCATTTTAAAGATGGGTGGACTTCAACTCCCAGAATTCCCCAGCCAGCATGCTGCCTGACAACCTCTGGGAGTTGAAGTCCATGCATTTATAAAGTATACTGGCTGGGAATTCGAGGATTTGAAATCCACTCATTTTAAATTTGTCAAGATTGAGAAATATTGCAAAAAGCCAAGAAGAAGAAGAAGAAAAAAGCTCTATTAGTGGAAAGGGGAAGCATTCACTTGTTTCAAGGGGGATTGTAATAAAGAAAGGATAACTTTTATTTTAAAATACTACTTCTATTCCATACATTCTCGGAGGAGATTAGTGCGAGGAACTGGAAAACATACAAGAAACATGAACTAAAACAAGAAATAACACCTAAAACCTGAAGGGAAAAAAATGTGTATAACAAACTTGATGTGTTACAGGCAAAACAAAAAATAAATAAATAAATAAATAACCTGGAAATCCACCAATGACTAATTAGATGGTTTTTTGGAGCTATAGTGCTGCTGTTTATCATCCCACAGAAGTAACTCGACATTCATCAATTTTCCTCCTTTTTATAACTTCTGTAGAAAACATATGTTTCCTTGTAAGGACTGAAACACGTAAAAACTTAAACCGCATCAGATACAGTGAGGTCTACAAAAAGAAAATGTCTTCCCTTGGTTTAGCATTACTATAAAAAATACCTGCCTACTACCAAAGGGACGCGGTGGCTCAGTGGCTAAGATGCTGAGCTTGTCGATCAGAAAGGTCGGCAGTTTGAACCCCTAACACCGCATAACAGAGTGAGCTCCCGTTACTTGTCCCACCTTCTGCCAACCTAGCAGTTTGAAAGCACGTAAAAAATACAAGTAGAGAAATAGGGACCACTTTGGTGGGAAGGTAACAGCGTTCTGTGCATCTTCAGTATTTAATTATGCTGGCCACATGACCATGGAGACGTCTTCGGACAGCACTGGCTCTTCAGCTTTGTAAGGGAGATGAGCGCTGTCTCCCAGAGCCGGAAACGCCTAGCACGTATGTGCGAGGGGAACCTTTATTTTTACTACCAAACTATGGATGAAGCTGAGGAAGGGAGCAATAGCATTGGTAAAGACATGAAAGAACATTTGCAAATAAAAGAGACTCTACCAAGAGAAAGATCTCCAAGTACTTGAGCACCAGAAGGCAGGGCAACAAGTAATGGGTGGAAGCCTGTAAGGAGGAATTTTTCGACAGCGAACATAATTAATCAACGGAACAGCTTGACTTCTGGAGTTGCGGAGGTTTTCAAAAATTGACTGGACAACCATTTGACCAGGATGATATATAAGGTCTCCTTAAGTAGCAGGCTGGATAGAAGAGCTCCAATTCTATGTTCTACATCTCAGGCCTGGGAAACTAGTAAGTGTGAAAGAGATTTCAAAGAACCCTACCTCGATTTTGCATGGAATAAGTGGAAATGAAAGGAACTGAAGGTTCTTTTGTTAGTATTCCTTGCAACAGTGGAGTTCCAGTAGTCCTTGTGGCATCTATTTCCTGACCTCACCTACCTTGGAGGACTGACAATGGGGGAAATGAACAGAAGTTCTACCTTTAAAAAAATAATAATAATATGAAAATCACTTCCACCAGGAGGTCTTGAATTTGGTATGCTTTCTTCCTTCTGAGAGTGTTGCCATGCTTGAAAATATCATCTAATTTTGCATATCCTTGATAGATGAGCGTATATGGGTGCACACACTCATGCGATGAGAAAAGTGAGAGAGGAGCAGAAAGAGTGAACTCAAGCTGTATGATTGGCTGCTCGGGAAAGTTTTGCTCCAAACAAACAGAAATCTGTAGCCCTGTCTGGTATTTTTCAACGCAGATGCACTTTTGGTATTAAAGACACCACCAGGGAGTCTGCAACGAAAATAATATCGTTCTCCATGAGAAAAACTAGCAACAACAATAATAAAGGGTTGCTGCAGAGTTCAATACACAATAAATATATAGTTTGAATACCTCTGTTGGACCCTGCATAGGAAAAAGTTTCAGGCACCATGGGGTGATGTGTCCAACAAGCCATTGATCGAAAAGGCTCAGCAACGCTACTGGCATTTTCTCTCCTGTTTCTAAGGACCGGATTTCAAAAATCATCAGAACCCAGGCAACAAGAGAATAATGAATAGGTGAGCAAAAAAAAAAAAACCTTTGGTGGGTTTTTGAGGGGATCTTGAGAATAAACAATTGTCAGCATTGCACCAACTGTTCAAAAAAAAAAATGGAAAAAAGCAGGACCCCACGAATCATGTTATGATAGGGCTGCATCATTCTAGAACTGTCAGCTGTTTGTTAATGCAAGATGTTTCTTTAGAAAAAGAAAAAGAAATAATTCAGCCCGTGACATTTTGCCTAAAGCTTCCCGTGACCTTGTTTAAAATGCAGGACGCTTGATTTGAATTTGCCATTCCGATCAAAACGAGCATATGGGTGCTTGCACTGTCAATAATAAGAGTGATTTTTTTTTCCTCCTTGTTCTGGTTAAGAAGGAGAAACCCTGGTCCCTCTAAGATGGTTTTTATTCCTTTCCTTAGATAGAATTAAGAGTTAAGGAAGTTATATTCCTGAAATATATTTCCTTATTTTATTTTATTAATCATAGATCTTATTGAAAGTTCTTGGGAAAATATCTATTTTACCTGTCTGTCAACTTATACAGGACACACCTCGGGTTGTTGTTGTTTTTGTTAATACATCTACAGGAGATCCTCAACTTACAACAGTTCATTTAGTGATCATTCATTCAAAGTTACAACGGCACTGAAAAAAGTGACTTATGACCATTTTTCACAGTTACCTTTGAAGCATCCCCATGTTCATATGATCCATATTCAGGCACTTGGCAATTGGCTCATACTTACAACGGTTGCAATGTGCAGAGGTCATATGATCATTTTCTTGCAACCTTCTGACAAGCAACGTCAATGGGGAAGCCAGATTCACTTAACAACCAGGTTCCTAATTTATCAACTGCAGTGATTCACTTAACAACTGTGGCAAGAAATGTCTTAAAAGGGAGCAAAACACACTTTACAAATTATCACAACAACAACAACAAAATTGGGCTCAATTGTGGCCATAAGTCAAGGACTACCTGTAATTAATTGAGATGGTAACCATTATTTTTTTACCCAATCTTGTACCTTGTAGATATTAGCTAATATTTTGGAAACTCACATCCCAGAATATCTTGAGGACAATGAGATGGGGAAGATAGCTTAGGTTGAGATGAAGAGTTAATTTCTCACACCCTTTTAAACATGAACCACAAGGTCTATGGAGATTCTCAGTCCTCCAGGTCATGGTTGTCCCAAAGGTACTTTTTCAAGGGGAAGATGGACTTTCTGATTTTCTTTGAAGATGCTTTGCTTCTCATCCAAGAAACTTCTCTCATCTTGAAGAAGCTTCTTGGATGAGAAGCAAAAAGTCTTCAAAGAAAAAATAGGAAGTCAAGTTACCTCTTGAAAAAAGCACCTTCGGGATGGACCACAATAGATAATTTGCTTAACTTGGACCTTGAAACAATGAACACGCATTTCCTAGCCTTCACTTTTTTGTTGTTGTGCTTTGTTTTGTTGGAAGTACATTTCTGCCTAAATGCTAATGAACAATTTCCATGATAATTCTATTGAGTTTTTCAGCGATAAATCAGCACGAGAAAAATAAACACAGATGGCTGATGCTTCATTTAACATCTTTATAAACATAAGTAGATTTTACAAACCAACTGTAGATTTCTCCAACATGGAGCAAACTCAGACAGAAACATGTTGCAAGTTCAGAGCAGAGCTCCAGTCTTCAGCAAGCTAGTTTCATCTTCAATAGACAGACTCAGAGGTTCAATATAGCTGCAGAGTTGCAGAGCTTAGAGTCATGCCTAGGCTACTTTTAGTTTCAGTTTACAACCAGGGTACTTCTAGTTTCAGTTTCCAAACTATCCTCATTGGCTGACTTAGTTGCTATGCCTGTTCATTGGCTGACTTTGTTACCAAGCTCTATTCCAGTTCATGAATGTACTCTGACAGATTCACAAACAATTCCCCTGCTAGCTGCTGAGGGTTATTCAGGAGCCAAATTTTCTTGTCCACAAACTTATAAAATGGACGTGTAGAGATGACACTCCTCCTTCTGTTATGACCCCTTAATTCCACTACCATAAATATCTATCTATCTATCTATCTATCTATCTATCTATCTATCTATCTATCTATCTATCTATCTATCTATCTATCTATCTATCAAGGGAGACCTGAAGACTTTGAGACTTGATAAACCTTCGGCACACCTCAATTTTTGATTCATCTTTTGAAGTGCTAAAGTGAACCGAGGGGCTGATAACTCAAGATGTAATTCTAATTCATTCTGATGCAGTTTATGCAGGATCTGTGGCTGATGAAAAGATTAGGATAAGGCAGTGAGCTGAGAAGCAAACCGAGGCCATATCCGCAATCCTCATTACTTTGCAAGGCTCTGTTTGCTTTGCTTTGGCTTTGCAGGATGGTTTTTATGTTTGATTTTGTTCGTTTTGTGTGACTGGCATAAAGATGATTTGCTGAAAGAACGGCTTGGACAGCAGCACCTTGAGGATGAGATAATCAAAGGGCAACTTCCAGACCATACACAACAGACAAGAGCCAAAAGATGGTGGCTTACGAGCATACAGGATTTTCCAATACTTGAGTTAGATAAAGTGGTGGTATTCTACCAGTTTGACCTGGTTCTGCTGAGCTGGTAGCAGTGAAGAGCAATGGAAATGGAACCAGTTGTCATATCCTGGTGGAGACTGACTCTGAGGGAGAGGAGGAACAGCCGATAGGGAGTGGAAGTGTGGCTCTGGGGGTTGTGGAGGAGGCTGGGGAAGGGCAGAGGCCAGCTGAGCAGTCAGAGGGGGACCCAGGCCCATCCCCGCTCAATCCTAGGGCACGCAGGGAGGAGAGGATAAGGAAGAGATGTGGTCTACGGAGGAGGAGAGGGCCTTGATACACTTCATGGGCTGCAGCTGTGACAACTGAATAAGAGTACAGACCTGTGTATGGGCGAACGCTGGAAACAAAGCGTGGAAATATCTCCAGTTTATGATTCCTCTCTGAGTTTGGCATCCTTCCCAGTGTATGTTATCTGTGGACATCCTCCAGCCCTTATCTTGCCTGCTTTGTGTTGCTTTTTCCCTTCTTCTTGTAACTGTTTGTGTGGGAGTTTTTTGGCTTCTGTCAGGAATATTTGGAACTTGGAAGCAAAGTGAAGGAATAAAAGGGGCTTCACCTGTTTTCTGTGACTGGTTTTTTTGTTTTTTGTTTGTATCCCACCCTGGGTCATCACAATGGTTCTCTCTGCTGCTTTGCTGTTGGGCCCACCTACCCACCCGGGCTTCCATACTCATCTTTATCTTCTGCTTTTGAAGCGCAGCTGCTTTGCGCGACACAGAAGAGTGTTGCGTGGCAGCTGCTGAAGCAACCAAGAGAGTGCAGGCTTTCAGGAGATGAATTGGAATGCCTCTGCACCTGCACAGATGCTTTGGCACCTGCGCAAACGCTTCTGAACCTGTGCAAAGTGCACATTTGGCATGCACATGCATGCAAAGTGTGTGCACATGACAAAGTGCGCCCACCAAGCCACGCCCACCGAACCAGTGGTAAAAGTTTTTTAATCTCACCACTGGTTAGATAGCACAAACTTTATATCCATAGACGAAGACTGGATTCACAAACTGTGGTATGAGTGGGTGAGTGGGTGAGGGAGGGAGGGAGGGAGGGAGGGAGGGAAGGAAGGAAGGAAGGAAGGAAGGAAGGAAGGAAGGAAGGAAGGAAGGAAGGAAGGAAAAACCATGAGATAAACACACAGTCTTAAAAGTCATAATATTGTAAGATATACAGTATATTTAATGCATTCTGCATTAACTGTTGTTTTCTTGAGGAATGAGAATCTGTCTATCTATCTATCTATCTATCTATCTATCTATCTATCTATCATCTATCATCTATCTATCTATCATTCAGTGCATAGTTTTCATTGTGTCTATTTTGTGATCCCATCAGTTCTTATTTGCAGGCAAATGGCATTGTAAAATATATTTTAATGCATTCAGATTGGGCATAAACACAGAATTTAACTCTGCTGTTTTCTTGAGGAATGAGAATGTCTGTCTGTCTGTGTCTGTCTGTCTATCTATCTATCTATCTATCTATCTATCTATCTATCTATCTATCTATCTATCATCTATCTTCTATCATCTATCTATCATTCAGTGCATAGTTTTCATTGTGTCTGTTTTGTGATCCCATCAGTTCTTGCTTGCAGGCAAATGGCATTTCTTACAGATATTGCCATGCCGCATCGTTACTACTCTGTCATGCCTTTGTTTGCAATATTTCATGCCTGGACTAACTATCTAGGTTATTACGGTTGGTCACACAATCAGCCAGATATTTAGACTGAATTTGACATTTTTTAAAATCTAGCTATTGAGTCTTTCCCAAGAGCCTAGGACAGACAGATATTGTTGCACTATAGCCTTCTTCAACTATTTAAAAAACAAAACATCCTAGCTTTGTTTGTCATCGTAACTCTTTCCTCCTATTCCAGAAGCCTCTTAAACTGACCCAAACCTATTATTGGGGTTAATATCTCATCCACTTTAAACATAGAAACAGAAACCTGGTACAAATGTCCAAAAGACCAACATGGACATTTTTCTTCTTCTTCTGAACCAAGAAGACGAAATTGATATTTCAGGAACAGAAGGAAGGAAGGACACAGTGTGACACTTAGAAGAGGGGGGTGGGGGAAGCAATTTGACTAACATATGTTCATTCAAATGCTTCTACATCATATACTACAAAATGCACCCACTGCACGGGTGACAGCTGTTTTGAAGAAGAATGGCCAGGGGCAGGTGAAGACTTTTACATTAACAGCTCTGAAAACTAGTATTTCAGTTCCTTCTTCACCTAAGCTTGATAGATGTCACTCTATAAATTCACCCCAGGCAAATATGTTGAAATAAGAAACAGCATTCTTTGGAGGAATCCCACTCGGTTCATGTCTTGCCACTTTGAGTTTAGCACTTTGGTGAATATTCTTTTTACAAGAGTGGTCATTTGTTTCTGGCTGGAGGGCAGCTCTGGTTTAGCAAGGGACAAGAGGGAACCTACACAGAGAAAAAAAGGCGGCAACCTGGGGTTCAATCAGCCCAATTTAACCATCAAAGCAGGAAACAGAACAGAGGTGCCATTGCGCCTCTCCGCCTAAGTGAGGCGAGAAGCCATTTGGGCAAGAGGGAAATAGCAAAGTGCAAGGAAGCCCCAAAGGTAGCTATCGAAAACAAGCAAAGAAGCCCACACATCATGAGTTCTTTTTTTTTTATTGTAACATGGAATCTTGACCACAAGTTCATGTGCACATAAACTTCTCTTTCTTCTTGGCTTGTGGTTTTTGCCATTTTAATCTCCCCAAGGATGCTTAATTGTAAATAACGGCAGAACAGGAGGAAATAGTTTAAACTGTAGTCTTTATTGTGAGATTCCCAGTAGATTTATCTTCGGCTATTTTGGTGCAAAATATACCCAACAATTTGACAACTGAACAAAATGGAGAGTTTTCGTAATGATAAAATAGCACTTAGATTTATATACCACTTCACAGTGCTTTATAGCCCTCTCTAAGTGGTTTACAGAGTCAGCCTTTGCCCCCAACCATTTGGGTCCTCATTTTACCCACCTTGGAAGGATGGAAGGCTGAGTCAACCTAGAGTTGGGATGGATGGATGGATGCATGGGGAAGGGAAGGGAAGAAGGAAGGAAGGAAAATAGTCATAGCACTTCTATACTGCTTCACAGTGCTTTACAGCCCTCTCTAAGCATTTTACAGAGTCAGCATATTGTCCCCAACAATTTGGATCCTCGTTTTACCTACCTTGGAAGGATGGAAGGCTGTGTCAACCTGGTGGGATTTGAACTTCCAAACTGCAGTCAGCAGAAGTAGCCTACAGTACTGCACTCTAATCACTGCGCCACTGAGTTTCTTGATATAGTCCAGTCATCCAAAACAGGTTTCATAACACATACATCATTTTTTTTCACACTGTATTATTAGTGTACTATTAGTGTACACCTAGTAATGTCTGTGTCTCACTTTTTACTACCATTAATCAAAAGAGTTCAGATTGTAGCTACTTCTTCCAAAACTGATCAGTAATCCTGGTGATGGATGATAACCTAATAACCAGTCAGTTATTACTATTCTAAATATTGACAGTCATTATATTATGGAATATGAAAGCATAAATATTTGGGGAAGATTTCACTGAACTGGGCCAAAGAATTGCCAAAAACAACTTTACTCCAACCACATGGTTCAGCGTGTCAATTGCTGGCTGTTAATTTGTTATGGATTCTTTTGAAAAAAAATAATTAAAAGCGTTAACAATTAATATTGTATATTAAAACATCATCATGATTTTGGCTGGTTTGTTTCATTTTGCTCAAATGAATACATTTTACTGGAAAATAGTAATTTTCTAATTACACTCTGCAATGGTGCAGTTAGTTGCAGAAAATGTATTTGCAAGATTTAGAAAGGAAAACAAATAAATTCAGTTAAATTTCCTAGCTTCTGTATTGCAAAAAAAAAAAAAAAAGTAATATTATTCAGAATATTAAGCCACCATGTTGCAACTCTAATAGCCACAGTGGCCATCAACCTCATATACTTTCTCCATAATGAGGCAAGCAACATAATATCAGTAAATGGAGCGTGAATGACAAAATCCACATTAAAATAGATACTGGAATATGGAGGAAAAAACACCATCTTTTCACAGAAATCATTATTTCATATTTTTCTTTTTTGCTAATTGATCTAAATTAAAAATGTAATGAAGGCATGGAAGCATAACTAAATTGCCACATCACAGATGAATGAAGCTGCCTTGGTTCCATTACCCAAACAAGAGTGGTTAATTCAGATCTTCAAAATCCGGGAAGAAATAAATGGAAGATTTTGGAAAGATCTCAAGAACCTGTTCTTGCTTGCCCATCAAAGACGTTTATAAAGGGAGACTTAGAATGGAGATGTTTCTGGTTTGGTGCATGTCATTATGCGCTGCATGAAAAGTGCATGCCAAGAATGCAACTTTGCTCAAGGTTTTGGATTGATCGCCCTGACTATAGGCAATTTAACAGGCCTTAAGAAAGCTGAGTCAAAGGAGGTTTATACAGTTGATATTTCTCTTCTGGCTCACGTCAGTTTGAAATGTTGCTTTCTGCAACTGAATGTGGACAGTTGTGCAAGCTTGCAGATTCCTAGCCAGCTAAATGTGGAGGTTAGCTATTTTAGGGAAAATGTGGCTATTTTAGGGGAATAGACTTTCCTGAGTCTGAGTTTCTGAAAAAAGAAGGGAAAAATTGCTTGCATTGTAAAAAAAAAAGAAAAAAAGAAAACACTTGCAAAGCTGAATAAAATAGTTCGGTTTTTACAAAAAAAAAAAAAGAAAAGAAAAGATCAGGAAAACTCAGGAAATAATATTGTGTTTCCCCTTTAAGTAAATGTGCATTTTGGTATTTGATGGTAAATGGACTATAAGTGGCCTATTTAAGGATGAAAGGAAGAAGCACTATTGCCAAAGCCCAGAAAAGCTGCAATAGCAATAGCACTTAGACTTATAATATGTACCACTTCACAGTGCTTTACAGCTCTCTAAGCGGTTTACAGTATCAGCGCGTTGCCCCCAACAATCTGGGTCTTCGTTTTACCGATCTCGGAAGGATGAAAGGCTGAGTCAACCCTGAGCTGGAGAATCTCAAACTGCCAAGCTGCTGGCAACCAGCAGTCAGCAGAAGCAGCCTCCAATTCTGCACTCTAACCACTGTGCCACCATGGCAATATTGATAATGAACATTTCAATAAAAAAATTTTGTGGCTTGTTTTAAATTTATTTGAGCCTCTGTGATGCAGTGGTTAGAGTGCAGTACTGCAGGCTACTTCTGCTGATTGTCGGGTACCTGCAGTTTGGCAGTTCAAATCCCACCGGGCCCAAGGTTGATTCAGCCTCTCATCCTTCCGAGGTAGGTAAAAATGAGGACCCAGATTGTTGGGGGTAATATGCTGACTCTGTAAACAGCTTAGAGAGGGTTGTGAAGCACTATGAAGCATATATGTCTAAGTGCTATGACTATTTTCCTTCCTTCCTTCTTTCCTTCCTTCCTTCCTTCCTTCCTTCTTCCGTTCCCTTCCCTTATCCATCCATCCCAGCTCAAGGTTGACTCAGCCTTCCATTCTTCCAAGATGAGTAAAATGAAGATCCAGATTATTGGGGGCATATATAAGTCTAAGTGCTATTGTTATTGCTATTATTTAAATTTACTTAATGTAGAGGTCTATTAAATCTGCACCATGCAAGGTAAGTTTTAGAAATGAAAAAAAAAAAAAATAGGAGTAAGAAATAATATAACTGCATGTTCTACTTGAGTTGTTTAAATGGTGTCGGAGACAGAACTGATGTATAAAGTTGGCTCCCCATCTCTGAGATGATGTTCCTTCTTTAGCATACGGTGTGTTTTTATGTGTATGCGCATGCATGTGTCCGCACATGTGTGTGGGCATATTCCCCTTTAGCTTGATGAAAACCTTTCCCAACGGATTTGGGGAATTCTAGGCATATGCACAGGTATTTTAAGCCAGGAAGCAATAAAGCGAATAAGGAGAAAGATAAAGAGCAAAACAATAAGAGTGGCACCATGTATCACTGGAGAAACTACACAGAAGATGGACAGCAAGCAAAAGGCCAGATATTACGTTGCTAAGACATCCCCATTTCTTCATCCTTTCACAGCTTCAACTTACAAAACATTTTGCTGTCACAGCTAAATGGTAAACAGACCCTAAAATGGTCCATTTTTATTGATGAAATGGATAATAGCATAAGTATTATAGAAGATTCTGAAATGATCTCTCTCTCTCTCTCTCTCCCTCCCTCCCTCCCTCCGTCTCTCTCTCTCTCTCTCTCTCTCTCTCTCCTTTTTGACCCAGGAAAAAAAATTAACAAATAAATACATCTGTGTTAGAAAATCATATCCAAGGGTCTGCAAGAGCTCAGTTCCATACCACCGATGAATTTTAGATAAAGGAACCACCTATACAAATCTTTCTCTTTTTGTCTTTCATCCATCGATCTGTCTACCAGAACTGTGTGATCTGTTTGGAAGGTCACTTTGAATTAGTGATGAGCTTGACAGTGAGATGGGCGGATATAAATTTAATAAATAATCAAGATAAAGTAGACCTCCAACTATCATTTGTCTGGGATGGAATAAGGTCTCCTGCCCTGTGTTCTGACCTAAGCTTCACCAAAAGCTCCTCATCCTGATTAAACCCCCTTTGTTTAGTTTACTGTGAATTCCTCTCCAGCAAAGTCCAACAGTCTTTCAAGAGATTGCACAACTACAGACCTTTATCAGGCTTGTGGAGCTGCCAGGCCGATATCTTCCAAACGCTACTCTGTAGCAGACAATACTTGGCAAGAAGTCAGGAACAAATCTTCACCCTAATGAATTGAACTAATTGCCTCCTGCAAACACCACTCTTCCTTTGCTCCTCTTTATTCCCTATGGGAGGGACCATTCATTGTCCACCTGTGGCTTTACTCCCAAAATTGAACCTTGTTCCTTAGCTGTTACCTTCTCCTGGCAACTCTGCACATGTGCACACTGGGAACAGGCTCCAGCTGTTCTTCTGCCTCTCTGATGTCCAACTCCAAAGGCAGCTGATAACTGTCAGACGGCCCTGGCCCATCTCTGCCTCCATCACAGAGCACTCGTCGGAGCCTTCTCCAGGCTCCAGGACTGACCCCTGTTCCTCCCCAACCTCCTCACTGTCTGAGTCTGCCACCAGCTCCACTGGCCACTGGCAGGCCACAACACCCTGGAGAAGGGGGTTGGACTAGATGACCTCCAATATCCTTTCAAGGCCCTGTGATTCTATGGTTAACGATAATGGTGACAAATATAGTTATACAGAAATGCAGCCCCGTTATTTCAATTTCATCCTATTTCTGTCTATCTGGCCTTTAAAATCCATACTGTCCATATTGGCCTTTTAAATCCACACAGTTTATCTGGCCTTTCAAAAACCATACTGTCTATCCAAAGATGGTCACCAAATATATTGTAATTATCTTGCATATCTAATCACGTTATGATCCCAAATATGCACACCGGTATAATCACTTCTCCCATAAACATGCATTTCTGTAAACATTTGTTGGGTTGGGAAACTATGTTGACAAATTCCACCCTCCCCACACAAAAAAAGCCCACGTTTCTGTGGATAATTGCATTTGTATATAGATTCAGCTAACCAAATGTAGACCACTTTTCATTAAAAGGTTAATTTATTTCTTCCCAACCTTTGGTCGAGACGAAAATCTGTTCCTAGGCCTTTCTGAATTTTCATTTTTAGTATTTGCCCAGAGCTAATTTTTTTATTGCAAGAGATGCTATTTGATTTTAGTGTTGCCTGCATAACCACCAAGCCTTCCCCACACTGTATACATCAGGCACAAATCACAGAGACAGTGTTGTTCTCCTCTGCAGACATTGCAAAAAAATAAAAAAAAGTGAATCCATCGCAAACAATCAAATTCTATCATCAGCAAACTTGATCCATAATCACCAATTATAGCAAGAGGTAATGGATTGGGCCTCGGACTCCCTGTTGTGTTTTCTCCATCTCAGACATATTTAATAACACCAAAAACCACATCCGAGCAAAAGGCCAAAGTGCTCACATTTCAACCCACTCATGGCATGGAGAGAGAGAGAGAGAAGAAAAGGAGCTCACAACAAAATATTTTCCTTTAAATAACTACACACAACCTGTTTTTGTTTGGTTTTACCTACTTAAATAGATTTTAAAGTTGGCATTTCAATGCAGAAACCCCCAAAGGAGATTAAGGCTGGCTTTCATTGTGTCCAAAGCTAAAATTTTCTGGTTAAATTTTATGAGGACAGAAAAGCAAAGTTAAGGCAAGCCTCCTCCATTACCTTTAATATTTATGTTTTATTTATAACACTCGTATGATATACTTTCCAGACCTGGTAAGACATAGTGTAGGTTCAAGTAGATTATACTTTCCATTTAATGGCGATCTTTCCAAGCATCTCTAGGGATGTAGTCTCCAATATTTCTATTAAAAGAGAGCATATACTGTGAAACTGTGGCTCCCACAGGTAGGGAAAAAAAAAAAAGAATACAGCTAGCACAATTGCCAAACTGGGATCTAAAAGCTGTGTTCTAATATCATTAAGTCAAAGGCCAAAAAAAGAAAAGAAAAAAGAAAAGATTAGAAATGTTGAGGTTTTTGTAGGTACCACTACATAAGGATGTCCCTTCTCAAAAATGTGGACTATTGAATACTGGGGACATGGTATTCTCTATAACTAAGAATCTCCAATCTTGAAGAATGGTAACTGAAGACATTTTGAAGACACTGGCTGTTTAAGCTATGATACAGCTCAGGGGTCTTCCAACTTAACAGCTTTAAGACTTGTGAACTTCAACTCCCAGAAATCCTCCTCCAGTCATGTTCAGGAATTCTGAGCGTTGAAGTCCACAAGTCTTAAACTTGCCAAGTTTGAAGACCCTTGATATAGGTTCTCAACCCCAATGCATTTTCTAATATAGATCTAATATAGATCTAATATAGACTCTTGAGTTTGTGCTTTATTAGGTAGTGACATGCAGGTTTCCAGGTTTTCTCCTCATCCTCTAAGTAGAATTGATAGAAAATAATATAGATTTAGGAAAAGGACTACAGCAAACTCTTGAGTCTATGCTTTATTGGGTAGGGACATCCAGGTTTATAGGTTTTCTCTTCATCCTCTAAGTAGAATTGATAGAAAATAATTCAAAAAAATCTAAGAGCCCGGAGATGTTCTACTAGCAAGGACAGATAATATCGAGCCAACAGGTCAAAAGGATCTAATCTGAACATTATTTGTAAGATACCTTTCTGTTTTTCTGTGAGCAGACTACTGTAGAAAAACACTATATTATTTTTTTAATATTATTTTTATTATACATTTTCCTTTGTTATATATCATGTTTCCATTTCTGCAATGACAGTGTTCTGTCTGTATCAAATCTCTTTTGAATGCACATATTATACAGCGTAATTATAGACATTATATAAATATATACAATATATACAATATCATCTTCACTTCTAGTCACTCTATACAATCAGATGTAATCCAATTATAATATTGTTTATAGTGTTATTCTTATAAATCTATCTATATATGTTTTCTATCTATCTATCTACATTTATTAAAAAAAACAAATATACATTTATCTCTATTTTACTAAGCATCCTTAATTATAGATTTACTAACTTCTGCTTCTGTTTTCTAACCATTTATAAAATAAGTCCCATGTTAAATAATACTCTGTTCCCCCTTTATCCTTAATTTCCATCTTCAACCTATCCATTTCATTGCAGTCTAGTATTTTCTTTATTACATTTTCATCTACAGGTATACTTTAACACAATAGTCTTATTCTCTTTGGATTGGTTAAACATTATTATGGTCTTGACCAGAAATCTAATATACTAAAATTGGATACATATTAAAAGTCAACATTTTTTTACAAGAAAGGAAGGTCACCATTGCAGATGGCCATTGCGTTCCACGCTGCTGACCCTCTAACGAACCTGAAGAAAACCATTTGGCTAAGTAGCAAAATTCTGCTATAGAACAGGTGATTTTAGCATCTCTCTCAGCGGTAACAAAAGTTATATAAAAGCATTCATTACAACCTGAAAAACATTTTAACAGTAAGCGAAGAGGTCAACCTAGTCTCAAACCAGAATAAAAAGGGACAACCTAAAAAAATAAAAATAAAATAAAACTCTATGGTTCAAACTGTTCCTCATCCATATGGTCCATTGTGTTAAGAAGACTTTGGAGGAAGCTGAGCTTAACATGTTTCTTGACTGCAACTGCTTCGATATATAACTGAAGACTAAATCTGTCTATGCTGCAATCAATAATGATGAGATATTTTGCCTGGCAGAGGGCCAGGTCTCTGCATCAACTTGGCACAAAAATGGAGGCTGAAGCAATTGGCCTCCTTCAGCTCCTTGGATGAGCCATGGTGGCACAGTGGTTAGAGTGCAGTACTGCAGCTGACTGCTGGCTGACTGCAATTTGGCAATTTGAATCTCACCAGGCTCAAGGTTGACTCAGACTTCCTTCCTTCCGAGGTGGATAAAACCAGGACCCAGATTGTTGGGGGCAAGAGGCTGACTCTGTAAACCACTTAGAAAGGGCTGTAAAAGCACTGTGAAACAGTATATAAGTCTAAGTGCTATTGTTATTTCATGGACTGAAAAGCCACCGAGATGCTGCCTGTGATCAGCTCTGATCTGCCAGGTTGAAGTGAGATATCCTGGTGATTCGTGGAGGCACATCGAAGAGTTGCTGAAATCAAAAGGGAATCCAATTATTCCACATGTAACCTTCTTTCTGGCAACATTTGGGCTTTCATATTCCATACTAAAAGAAATCCAACAAACAAAACAGGCTTTGCATATCCTTCCCTGCATTAATTTAACAGTTTTTAATTATATCTATATCATCTATATCTGCTGTATATCTCTATCTATCTATCTATCTATCTATCTATCTATCTATCTATCTATCTATTATCTAGCTAACTAGATTTCCTTTTTTGTTTTTTTATTAGCCAGTGGAAGTCACAATTTATTTCAAATTCCTGAAAGTGAAGTTTGAAGAGTTGTTATGGAAGGTACCAAAGATATAACAATTGCTGTTTTTTACCATCTTTTGATTCATTTTTATTTGTTCTGTCCTTCTATCTATCCATCTATCTATTGGTCATGTATGAAGAAGTGGAGCAGGTATAAAGCCAACTGGAATTTAATGAAAGCATGCATACATGTATTCCTACACATACCAATTATTTGAAAAGTTCAAGTCGCATGCCAGAGATATTAGGATAAAGAGTCAGTATCTGGATCTAGCAAGATGGAAAGCAGCATTTTCTTCCATTTTTTTTTAAAAAAATGCTATTACATGCAGTATAGGAGGTAGCTCAGTGCTCTAAATGTGTAATTCAATGGAATATTGGATTTCTCAAGCATCCTTAGTAAAATAATGCTGAGATTTGTAATGCAACAAAATTGACAAAGAACAAAAACATCCATTCTATCCTTTTTTTCCTCACTATATAGTCAATTTATAAGCTGCTTCAATCCAATAGCAACTCTAGGTAACAACTTGAGAATGCCTAAAATATGATGACTTCTTCCACTGACTGCCAAGAAGTTAATTTTCTAATAGAATATGGTGGCTTTGCCTTAATTAAGAGCAATATAGCATCTACTACTTCATGCAGAAACTCTGATTCAATTAATGGAACTGAAGCTTATCCTCCTTCCCAAGTGAAGGTTATAAGATACAGGCATAAGCCCTCTCTAAAAAAATAATAATAATATTCACAATAAGACTATATTTAAACCAAATAAACTTCCATAATTCTCTTTCAGCGAACTCTGGGAATATTACTTTAGGGAACTAGCCAGCATCTCTCTCAATTACTGCAGCGTAAAAAATGAGATATGGAAAGATAAACCAGCCCATTTCCGTCCCGTTAATGCATGGCAATTAAGCATAATGTAAAAACAGCCCATTAAGATAATCAGTATAAACTTCATTGGAAGTATACATATATCAATTTGGACCAATGTTGTAAACCTCTGGGGAGGGGAGCGGGTTTCAGAGGGATGGGGGGGGGGGAGATGATGAGGTTGATGGAGGTGGTGAGTTTTACGGCTAAATGCAGCCATATTCATATCTTTACATCCGGGATCTACATCTCATTCTTGTCACTACTTCTTAATCTCTCTTAATAGCTCTGGGTCCCGAATGCCACATATTTCGTTCGCCAGCTTACAGCCACAAGATCCCTCTTCTCTACACGGAGATTTTTCCAGATCCTCCTGAGGAATTCTGCTTGTCTTAATTATTGGCCTTTACATTTCCTGGAAAGATTTCTGCAAGGAAAACACAGGGATAATCTACAGTTTTACAGACTGAATGTGTTTCTTTGTCCACTCCCTTTTGAGAGTCTTTTTTTTTTTTTCTCACAATATTCTTCAGTGTTCGCCATTTTCCAAAGCACGGGAAGGCAAGATGAGAAGCAACAAATGGAAACTAACCAAGGAGAGAAACAACCTAGAACTAAGGAGAAATGTCTTGACAATAAGAACAATTAAACAGAGGAACAGCTTGACTCCAGAAGTTGTGCTTTAACACTGGAGGTTTTCAAGAAGAGATTGGACAAACGTTTATCTGAAATGGTATAAGGTCTCCTGCTTGAGTAGGGGGTTGGACTAGAAGACCTCCAAGGTCCCTTCCAACTCTATTGTTCTATGTTCTAATCCTGCCCCTGAAGCAGATGCCAACATTGAACCTGTCTTTGCTTTCTTTGTTCACTGAAGTCTTTGAGAAAATTGCATTCTTACAATGGAGTCTTCTCTATTTGCATCACCATAATGTTTGCCCAAGATTTCTCATCAGAACCTCACGTTTTTCTTTTCCAATGGTATACTTCACTTATAAAAGTTGTGTCTTTACCACTTGTCTAGTTGTATCCCAAGGTAGCACTTTGTGGTTGCAGAAAATTTTATTTCAAGATGAATTTGGGTATTTTGCTTCTTTTTTTAAAGAATGTGTGTATATACACACACACACACACACACACACACACACATATCTGTGTGTGGGGGGGTACAATTGTGTGTGTATACACACACACACGCACACACAATTTTTGCAGCATTTATAAGGGTATTAGCAACATTTTTAAAAAAAAATCAGGAAGGAACACATACAGTTAAAGCTAGAATTAAAAAAAACAATAAAGAAAAATAAACATTGCCAGGTTTCCTCTTTTTCCCCATAGAAATTATACACATAATTGTTTAAACAACAACTGAGAAACCATCAGCAAGAAATTGCACAGACCAGCAAGTATATTTCTGGCACAAGTTAAGCAATAAAATCAAATTTACAGTTACTGACATGCCCAAGTCTTGACACACAAATAACTTGTATTGAAATCTTTGTGTTCTTATCCAACTCATCTGAAGCCAAGGATGACACCCAGAGATAATGCAAAATAAACTCAGTGGAAGATGAGTTATAATATCAACATTATTGTGAACATCCAGAAAAGAAAATGTAAGGTATCTGTTTTAATTTATGAGGGAGAGGAAGACAAATACAACAGGCCAGAAAATGGGAGATTGTAAACTCTAGTCCTGCCTTGGGCAAAAAAGCAGCTGCATGATCTTGGACCAGGCACTTTCTTTAGGCCCTAAGAAGGAGATAATGGCAAACCAGTTCTGAAAAACCTTCCCCCCCCCCCCCAAATGCAGGGACTTTTCCAGGGGTTCCCTGAGAATCGAACAGATGGGGTGGGGGGAAACATAATTACAGATACTACCAAGAAGGAAAGCAGAAACACATGATTAGTTAAGAGAAATATGAGTTACGGACCATGTATGTCTTCCTTTCATCAGATAGCATATTTGCATGCTATGCATTCAGGGTTGCCCCCGGAAAGCATCTAGAAGCTCCAGTTGGTGCAAAATGCATGGTTTTGTGCAGACCTCGGTGTGCATATGTATCACTTCTCCTGTAGGAACTGCATTGATTGCTGATTTGCTTCCAGGTGCAATTCAAGGTACTGGTCGTCACCTTTAAAGCCCTTCATGGCTTGGGACCAGGTTATCTGAGGGACCCTCTCTTGCCAGTCATGTCTCCCCAACCGACTAGAGTGGGGAGGCGAGGAATGTTGCGGGTCCTGTCCCCTAAGGAGATACATCTGATGGGACCAAGAAGAAGGGCCTTCTCCATGGTAGCTCCCTCCCTCTGGAACACACCCCTCCCCCGAGATTAGACTGGCTCCCACTGTAACATTCTGTGATATCCTAGGGCATGGCACAAAGGCAACACAGCCAAATAAGCAAGAAGAGTCCCTTTATTATCTCCAACTTTGCCCCCAATGTCCAGGTTACCTTTGGCTGGAGAAAAACTCTCCCAGGAACAGCCTTTAATTGTAGAGAATTCAGTCCAAAACAAGGTACATACAGACTGTGACCAGAAATCCAAACAAACGAAGCTGCAGTAATTAACTTGACAGGGCAGGAAAAAGACTTTCAGACTTGAAAGCACAGCAACACTCACACAGTTGGGAAGATGCCAGGAACACAGATAAGCCACGATGATGATACCAGATAAATTCACGATTTGCCCCCAATAACTTACTGCGTGCAGCTTCCCTTTTTAAACACTGTGTTTCCCAGCTGCAGCTAATGAAGGGAATCAGGGCCCTTTCCTCACCCGTAAGGCACACAACTCACTTTACTCCCTTCTCTCTTCCTCCCTGCATGCCCTAGGATGAAGAGGGGGTGGGCCTGGGTCTTCCTCTGAATTCCCTCTCCCTTGCTGTACCTCTCCCCTGCTCTGCCCAGCCAGACTCTGCCCTTCTCCATTTTCTTTTAAAGCCAACGGAGCCACACTCCCACTCCCTGTCAGATGTTAGGCCTCTCCCTCTGAATCAGATTTCAACAGAGGCATGACACATTCTTTCAGAAGGCCCTGAAGATGTGGTTCTGTCAGTGGGCCTGGGGAAACCACAGTGGGATGCTGGTACGGATCAGGCGGAGCCAACTCTGACCTCAGTTAATTCACACTTTGCCTCTGACCCTGTTCCCCCCAATGTGTGTCATCAGTCACATTTCCCAATGAAGCAATTTTGCGGGTTGTAAAAGTCACTCCCCCCAGGCCATTGTGGGTTTCCATAGATATGACCTTGGCATATCATTTGGAATGTGCTTTGTTTTGACTGAGATACCAGCTCCTTGATGCAGCAGTGAAGTTCATTCTCCCATACCCCTTGCCCATGTCAACTCGAGAGCAGTTGACAGGGTCCTCATTTTACCAACCTCGGAAGGATGGAAGGGTGAATCAACCTTGAGCCGGTCAGGATCAAACTGCTAGCAATCAGCAGAATTAGCCTGCAATACTGCATTCTAACCACTGCGCCCCCCCATGGCTCATCATATAGAAGATGGTTTAAACAAAATGCAATTTTTTTTTTCGTGTTACAGAGGGCAAATCTCTCTTTGTACAGGAGACTGGCTTCTTCTGATTTCACGCAGCACATTGAGTTGGGTTTATTAAAAGTTTCGAAGATTTACAAGCCTCTAGAGACTCAGAGATTTAATGGATGACATTTAGCATTAAATCAGTGGTGTAAAGAAAGAGGTTTCTTCTCTGGGTCTTATGGGACGTGGGCTGAGACTCCTTTATCGCACAACCTCTTAATTGTAGCACATCTCAAAATGATTAGATCTATTGTTAGCAACAGGCCTTTATGAGGGCCAGGGACCTTGGTGATGAATAGGAATTTTCTTCTAATTCCTTTGGACGCAACAGCCTGGAGTTGTAACTGAGAGACAGACACCAATTATTAAGTGATTAATGGAATTGTAATTGCCACCCTTTTGTATGCATTTATCACCTGGTTCAGAATTAGTCATCGGAGGCACTATGAAATGGAAAATATTTTCCCACTGACAAATTTTACATGGTTGGGAGGAAAGGCATCAAAGAGACAAATTATTAACAGATAAGTTAGCTTTGGCTAAAGAACAAAATGTGCTCCAAGCTTTTCTTCTAGGTCATCTTGTTCCTACCAGAAACAAAAAAATAATGGGTTTCTTTTTTTAAAAAGAAAAATCTTTAACAAAATGAATTAGCAGTGTATGCTAAGTACATTTAATAAAAGAACGCAATGAAATAATAAATAAATAAATAATAATAAAAGACAGATATATTTGACGCTGCCTATTGATAAGGATGATGATTTATACCAACCAGATGGTCTATTGTAATACTGTATTTTTTTGGAATTGCTTGCCCAAGATCTGTTGGACTTGAATATCCACCACTGAAAAGACATTTATGACATCAGCTAGTACATAGCAAAAATCTTCCAACTATCTAGTTTGGGCAGTTACAGATCTTGGAAATTGAAAAAAAAAAGTCACAGAGAGACAGGCATTGGGGGAGGTTTAGGGGTGGGTGTGCTTAGTGTGTAAGTCTTTAAAATGTTTGTTCCCAATTACAGTTATGTCCTGGTTACTCTTATTAAGAGATCAGGGACATCTTCTAGTAGTTGTCGTCTTGGAAAAAAGGCAGAGGAGAGGAAAAGAGGGAGGGAGGAGAGAAAGAGAGGGAGAGGGGGAGAGAGGGGGAAAGGGAGAAAGAGAGTGAGAGTGAATGAAAGGAAGGAGGAGAGGGAAAAAGAGAAAGATCTATGTTGAATTAACTGAATCTGATAACTCCTCCCCTACAAAATATTTACACACTTCGATAAAGAAAAATAAGAATTAATTTGTCAGAGGAAAGCTACAGACTAAAATGACATAATCATAAGCAACAAGAAAACTAATCTGCCTCTGGGTAAACAAATAAAACAGGTGCATCATTTAGGAAGTTAAAAATCACAGCACACTTTTTTTGTTTTTAAATATTTCTAGTTTCTTTTTTTTCTTTTCTTTTGCAATACACTTTGGATTGCCTATTTTGTAACGGTATTTTCCACCTCATGTGCTCGGCAACACCCCTTTTCTAAACTAATAGGTCTTACGAGCATGGAGAATGTTAACTGTTTCACATGGGTCAGTGCTCTGTGAATGCAACATTTGACTTATTTGTAAGTATACAAGACAAAAAAGACAGGTAGGCAGATTTTTTTTTTTTTAGTGTCGAATAATTTGCTCAGGAGTTTCACTGGAATATTTGAGATTCAGACAACTTTCCCTGGAGATGGTTTGTCCACCTCTAAAATATCTTCATTATGTGTGTGTGTGTGTGTGTGTGTGTGTGTGTGTGTAGGTCTAGGTATGTTCGGGTCTTTTCCCGTGTAAGATTAAGAGTATCTTGGCGATGTTTCGGTGAGGTCGCACTCGCCATCCTCAGGCTGATGCTTTCGGCTTCATGCCAGTGCAAGCAGTGTGTGATCGGAGCTGCCGTCTCTCTATAAATACTGGTGGGGGGGAGGCTGGTGTGCTGGGCTGGTTGGCTGCACTGCTGCCTCTTGATTGGTTGATGGAATTGATGTTGGTATAATGGGCTGTGTGATGGCCTTGTGAGTTTTGTTGTGGAGATACCCTGGATCTTGTGTTGTAATCTCCTGGGTCGTTTGTTTTGTAGTGATCTTTTTTCCATTAGCCTCCCAGGTTTTAATGGCTTGGGTAATGGGTTGTGTGATGGGCTTGCGAATTCTTTTGTTGTGCTATCTTGGGTCCTGCATTGTAATCTCCTGGGTCATTTGTGTTTTGATCTCTTTTCCATTAGCCTCCTGTGTTTCCATTAGCCTCCTGGCTTGGGTAATGGGTTGTGTGACCTTGTGAGTTTTATTGCTGTGGTATCCTTGGTCTTGTGCTGTGATTTCCTGGGTCGTTTGTTGTGTTGCAACTTCTTGAGTTCTTGTGGTGTAATTTCCTGAGTTTTCTGATGTGATATCCTGAGCAGGTGGCTGTGATGGGTTTTGGTCTGGCTTTGAGTTTAGGGTCTGAGTCTGTGTTCTTGGCATGTGTCAGCTTGTTTGGTTTTGGGGTCAGGAGGTGTGACAGCTGGCGAAGCAGCCATGGTCTGGTTTCTGGATGGTGGTTGTCCTTCATTTATAAGATGGGTTTGGGCCTGGGTCTGATGAGGGGGATTGGTGGTGGTGTCCCGTTTTGTTTTGGGTCTGGTGTTTTCGTGGCTGGGACTCATTTGTTGGTGTCTGGTAGGCGGGAGGTATTATAAGCTACAACGTTAATTCCTTAGTGCCTTCTGAGCTAAATCTAAACTCCTGCTAATGTGCTGAGTAAATTCTACTAGCATCAGAAATAAATAAATATCTCTAGTGGTTAGTTAGAGTGTTTTTTTCCCCTTCCTTTTATTTCTGCATCAGCTTAACAGTTGCTTTTGATAGCTTCCAGTGAAGTAGCTGTCTATTTTAAGGGATACTTTTCTTAGCATGCACCTTTTCTACAGCAAGGAAGGTGAGACTCTAGAAGAAGGCTGACATTATCACAACCTTTCTCTCCTCAACTATATCTGGGAATAGGAGAAGGTAAAATTGGAAGGGTTGATTGGGAAGCTCCTTTTTTAGCTCCCGGTAAGAAAGATTGGGACTGAACTCAACAGAATACAGCCCTTATGCATCAACACTAAGTATTCTTTCCCAAGTCCCAGAGATTCGTTGGCAGGCCATTCATTGCAGAGATGGGCCTCTGAAGGTAGAAAGATGAAACACTGTACTGCAGGGAAGATCATTATTTTAAAATTACATCTGATGCTCTTATTACAAAAGTATATGATTTAAAACCATGAGAGAAAGGCCTAATGCTCGCTAATTTATCACAATCCAATGCTGCAGTCTCCCAGGGAAAGCGAAAGATTTTACCCACCAAATGGTGATGTAACTCGCCATTCAGGATGTGCTGGAAAAGGGCTAAATTGGGTTTACTGAAGTAAATAAATAACCACAATGAATGATGAAAGGGGAATAATAAAGTGCTCCAGGTTTCTATTACACTGTTCAGACAGACATCTTGTCATTTACTGCATGAGATAAGGCCAGCATTATCTATCAGGCTGTCTGGAAACTCGGAGCAACAAAGTGATACACAATTGAGTTATAATTGCTAAAAATAGGCTGCTCCAAACATTATGAAATAAAGAGCTTTTGTTCCCAACTGGAAAAGCCAAAATTCAGAGCCTTTGGACAAATATTTCTACGAGAAATGAATGATATATATTTAGCAATTATTGTACTAAACTGTACTTCTGACTTTTAATGCTGCAAAATAGACAATAGTATATATAGGTGGGCTAGATAAACATATGGTTTTGGAAAGAATAAAATATCTGCATAGTAGACCACCAACACTAGACTGGGATAAAGAAAGCAATGAAAAAAATATTCTGTTTGGTTGTCAAGAAAACATTATGAATATTTCCATGTTATTGCCTGGAATCAAAGGAGTTTTTAGTTTACATATGTTACTATGAATCTTATTTTATGTGCTTCTCATTTAGTTTCCATATGGTTTCCTTTACTAGACTTTAGAACTGTATTAAATCTGTATTCATTATATGGAATATTTTAATGGTTCTTAGTTGCCTGATTTAGAGAAAGGATACTATGCAGTAAAGCCATGATGTAATTATCAAATCAATAAAATAATAGATACAGATGGTGCATCCATATAAACTTGGTAGTTGTAAGGTTTGAAAAGAAGCTCAAGAACTCAAAGATGTATTTAAATGTATTTTTTAAAAAGATGAGGATAAGTGCAGATTGCCTGAACATTAGAACTGGACAGCTTTAAAGTCTTTTACATTTGTCTTATTTTTAAACATCAGAGGGGAGAAAGAACAGACTTGTGTAGAAGTATATCCACAGGATATATAATGCAGCTAAATTTGACTTCCTAGGGGAAAATGACTTTCTTTGGGTCTCAAAGAGAAGCCTTCAAGTTGACAAATGTGATCATGTCTGACCTCCTTTAAAAGCTTGTGCCTGTGTCAGCTCTGGAAGTCATATTGTTTTTCTTAGAAGCTTCCATGCTGATACATTCTAGTGCCTGGGAAATTGGGAGTGGGGAATCTCATAAAGAGGAGGAAGTTAGTCATAACAACATTCTTCTTCTCAGTCAAGGATAAGTCATCCTGCACCTGGAAAAGGAGTGGTTGAAGGAATCTGTCTCCAGTTGGGACGGATGTGGATTGGACTGTTGTGATGGGCTTGTGGGTACAGGGGATGGAGTTTTGATTTTCAGTTACTAAGGTAAAATCTGGAAATTTGTGTTTTCCCCAATGTGCCAATATGAAAACTCTAATAAAATGGAACTTTGAGAAAATGCTTGTCTTGGAGTTTGTTACTAGGAATGCTGACATTAACCCGAATCTGAGAGTGGGGGGAAAAAAAAGTTGTGATGTACAATGAGATGCACTTTTTGAAGATGCCTCATAAGCAAGAGGCATCCTTCCCTATTAGTGACCTACAAAAAGTCCCGTATTCAGTCTACAATTCTCCATTTAAGATATGATGTTGAAAACTGGAAAGTCATTTTGAGATGATGCCCTGGGATGTGAATAGTTAATACTAATCTGCTAAACAACATTTGTGGACAAATAATATGGACAGATTTGGGGCATATATGGGGCAAATTTGGGGCAAATATGAAACCAAGTCTGAGCTCAATTAAGGGTGGAAAGACAGAGATTAGGTCATTAGAAAGAACACCATTTATGATTTGTGTTAGAATTGAGAAGAAGAATACCAAGCTTTGGATTCAGCTACCCAAACTGAACATTGTAGAATGTGTGTCACCAGCCGAGGAGATAAATTGAAGTTGACCACTTGTGAGTTTCAGGGCAGCCAAACGGTATCATCAAGTAGACATTCCGTTCCTTAATTTGAGCCAACAGGTCACATTCTTGTTAGTAATCAAGTTGAAAAGAAATGTCGGTGCCTAGTTTCTCGCTTGATAAGCCTTGCTTCTTGCTTTCACCACACAAACACAGTTGGGAAAGAATCAAGGATGAACCAAAAAAGAAAAAGAAAAAGAAAAACCTAAACAAAGCTAATTCCCTTTGGGTAGTACAAATGCCCAACCAGAGATAGCACTGTAAGCTGTGCTGTATGATGGCTTATGTTGCCATAGGAATGACTGTCAGCATCTGCTTCTAATCAGAAGGATTTAATTCCGGCTCTGCATGGCCAGTTTTCCTTATGCCATCACATAATTTCTATGAATGGGAAGTGAATGTTTCCGTCCCTGGTCAGATGCCAATGTGGCAAGAGAACTGGTCCCTTATGATTAGGAAAAGCACACATTTTAGCAGAAGACAGCATATTAAGTAGGGCCCCTCTGTGGTACAGATAAAGCATCCAGGCTATTGCAATAAACTGTGATTACAAATAGCCATACCAGATCCACTCCCAGGTTGGGAAGTGGAATGGCCACAGGAGAATCTGCGATTCGTCTACTGGGACTTTTAATTGTCAGCAATTAAAGTTTAAGGATTTTACCTACCCTGTTTTATCTTCTTGCTAGAAAACAGAAGTAGAAATGGCAGGGAATGGGGAAAACACGAGGTCATTATCTGACTGCAAACATTAAACATTTATTGAGCCAACCCCATGAAATTTCAAATATAAGTATCTGGAAATGAGAAATTGTGTTTTTCTGATGAGAAATTTAAAAACCTCTAAGAGCAGAAGGAAATACTGCAGAAGTATCAGGGCTACTGGTATCAAGTTTAGTTTTATGAATGTTCATTCTCTTACTATGGAATTGCTATGGGTAACTGCACCTCTAGCTTAAAAAAAAATGATCAGAATTGAATTTGGCTAATAATTGGATGGGGGATCTCCAAAAATCAAAGTAGGCCTCTGAAATCCATACACTTGATTGGTTAACTGCTATGAAGAGGCTTAGCACTGCATGAATTATGGTAGTTCTATTGGGAAGTAGGAATAACCTTGATGAACAGAAAGAAGATTCCCCAGGCAAGGTAAGAGAAATTTGAATCTGGACTAGAAATATAATTTGAAAAAGTGTCTTAGATGTGATCCTCCTTAATTCTCATGAAGCTAAAGGGAAGGACCCAAAGGTATTTTTTTCAAGAGGCAACTAGACTTTCTGATTTTTCTTTGAAGCTGTTTCACTTCTCATTCAAGAAGCTTCTTCAATTGAATAAGCTTCTTGGATGAGAAGCGAAAGGTCTGGGTGACTGAGAATCTCAGCAAAGAAGCACATTCAGATTTGCAAAATTCTGTTATTGCAACCTTACAGCTGAAGGATTATTAGCCTTTATAAGTCTTGCATCCTAATCAGGTCTACTTTGAAAAGGTGACACTAATAAATGTTTGTGTTAGACATTAACACTTTTCTACAATTGCCCTTCTGTTTTTCCCAAACAGAAAAAGTTGAAAAGATTGAGCTTTTCAGTCACCAAGTTTTTCATGCTTCCAAATATAATAATAATAACAATAACAATAACAATAACAATAATAATAATAATAATAATAATAACCACAGCAACAATAATAACAATAATAACAATAATAATAGTAAAAAATTAGCATTGACAAAATCAGCATCAGTCAATTGCAAAAGGCAGTTTTATTCGAGACAACTTACCTCCTGCAATAATGTTTTTGTGTGTGTGTGTGTGTGTGTGTGTGTGTGTGTGTGTGTGTGTGTGTATATATATATATATATATATATATATATATATATATATATATATATATATATATATATATATATATATATATATATATAAATAATGTATATTGTATATATATATATATATATATTTATATTAAGCAGCACTACCTCAGCACTACCCTGGGAAGGACTTGGTAGGGGTATAAAAATGGCAGATCCAGTCTCAACATTTGCTGATGGTTCAACCAATCATAATCTCATATAGCATGTAAACATTGCATATTTGACTGGGCTGGGGTTATTCCACCTGCATAATATATTGAAAGTCCATATGGTTGTACTTTCTCCTTTTATCCCTGTCATTGTATACATAGTTGCAACTATGTAAACTAAGTATACAAGGAAACATAGTTTCAGGAAATTGAAATATAAAGAAACAAGCAAAACAAATAGAGGTGATGGTTTAAAAATAGTTGTCAAGCCCTCATACATTACTCTGATTGATAAATCATGTGCTTATTTCCATCTCTTCTCTGAATCTGTTCACATCTATATCTCTATACCCCTAATGCCTATATAATCCCTAAAGAGCTGCGGTGGGGCAGTGGTCGGAGTGCGGTACTGCAGGCTACTTCTGCTGACTGCCAGATGCCTGCAATTTGGCAGTTCAAATCTCACCAGGCTCAAGGTTGACTCAGCCTTCCATCCTTCCATAAAGGTAAAAAGAGAACCCAGATTGTTGGGGGCTGACTCTGTAAACTGCTTAGAGAGGGCTGTAAAAGTACACTATATATGTCTAAGCGCTATTGCTATATGTATACCTTTACCTTAGTATTTATCTCTGAAATATAATTTTAATAACACAGCCATGTACCACTTGCTTGTAGAGAATGCTACTTGTTTTCAGAGAAGTGTATAGCAAATAATTTCAGAAATAATTACTGGTCTGAAATACTCCTGAACCGACCAATTAGAGTGACTTATTTGGAAAATAATCTTTCTCCAATCCCCCCCACAAGCAGAGGGCATTTTCAAAAACATGCATTTTCAGCTCCAGAAGCTGATGTGGAAAGAATTAGTCAGTTGTAAAATGAGCAGACATCACTTCAAGCACTTTTGAAAGAAACTGAAGGTCTCCAAAGGGGGAAGAAGAAAAGATGTGATGTTGCAAAAAAAACAACAACAACAAAGCAAATAAAACAACAAAGAGGAACCAGCTCCCACATTTATGCTGACCATGACTGCACATAAAGGGGCAGAGAATGTGATAAAATATGCTGCAAGGTCCTTTTGCTAGTGTTTGATCAGCAATCACTTGTTCTGTCATTGGCAGTTATTTCACGCGTGAGGTTGGAAGGCACTCAAGTTTGTTCTACTCAACAGATTGCTTCTTGGAACAGTAAACCTTTCGCTCCTTGACTTTCCCTTCAAGGAAGATGAACTAAAGGCAACTCTAATGGTGAATTAGTCCCCTTGGCAGGTGCCAACAAAACTTTTCCCATGTAGACATGAAAGGAGCAGTTCTGCTCTCAAAAGGAGGACATTAAATGAAATGGAAAAACAATGCAAGGATGTAGGAAATTGATTAATGAAAGAGAGGGTCACTAGAAAGAAATAAAACATCTCCCCACTCTAACTATTAACCAGGAAATAAGAAATATATAATATATAGTGCTTGCTTCAAGCTTATATTTCCTATATTTTCACTCTGCATATTTGAGGGGCTGCCACAAAGAAGAGAGAATCAACTTATTTTCCATACCACCAGAAAGCAAGACAAGAAACAATGGATGGAAACTAATCAAGGTGAGAAGCAACCTAGAACTAAGGAGAGACTTTTGTCATAACAATGAGAATAATTAAGCAGTGGAACAACTTGTCCTTCAGAAGTTGTAGATGCTTCATCACTGGAGGATTTTAAGAAGAGACTAGATAGCCACTTGTCTGAAATGGTATGGTGTAACTACTTGAGCAGGGGGTTGAAGACCTCTGAAGTCCTTTCCAACTCTATTAGGTAACTATCTAACTGAGCGCTACCTAACTAACCCCTGCTTTCCATGCCAAGTTTATAGAAACAAACAGGAGGATGAGGAGAAGAGGAAGAGGAAAGAGGAGGAGGAGGGGGAGAAGGAGGAGGAGGAGGAGGAGGAGGAGGAGGAGGAGGAGGAGGAGGAGGAGGAGGAGGAGGAGGGGGGAAGAAGAAGAAGAAGAAGAATAAGCATAAGAATTCCTTTATGAATTGGTGTTGGAGAGATGATAGATGGGAAAGTCATGAAGTTCAGTAACCCAAAGGCATGTACTATGTAAGTTCACTTTTACACCTAGGATACTTGAAATGATGTTGTATGTGGTTGAGGGCATGTCTGACTTGTATAAATGTCAACCATCATTACTGCAATTATTAAGAGAGATTGTGAAAAGTGCCACAAACCTGGGCTTCTAACAAAGTCCAGGTAAAAGAGACAAGTTTCATACTAAACTTTTCACGCATTTACCAAGAAGACTACTGTAGACATTCACCCACAAAAAGGAATAAGCCCAACTGAAAATACCGCACATTTGACAAAATATGGCTGCAAATGGTCTATTTATATTTCATTGTTAGCTTTAAGTGAGACTGATGATACCCTTTCATTCTTAAATAAACCAATGATGGCAATATTCATTTTTCATAGCTCGGTTTGTTGGGTCTTTGACATCTAAAACAATCCATCAATTTCAGTTTGATTTTATTTTCTAAATCTTAACAGCAAAACCCAGTGGTTTTTGAGATTGATTCTGGTGTATTCTTGGCTTTTTCATCTTCGAGAAGGTGAACTGATGACAGGTCTGACATGCATGGTGAGAGTGTACACCTACTGTAGGTCCAGATCAGTCTGTTAGTTTGTTAGACTATAAATATATGAACCAGGCAGGAGAACTGGGAAAGATTATAGGGGTCAAACCAGGGGTGGGATTCAAATTTTTTAACAAACGGTTCTGTGTTTTCCCCCTCCCATTTTGGGGGCCTTCTGGGCCTTAGGGAGACTTCCTGGGGGGCTTTTTTGCTCCCAGAAGGCTTCTCTGGGGTTCAGGAAGAAAAAAAAAAGGAGCTTGGAGGGTGTACGCAGCATCCCCACTCTGTTTGGGACCTTCTGGGATTCAGGGAAGCCTCCTCAGGGACATTTTTGCTCCCAGGAAGTTTCCCTGGGGCCCAGGAAGGCAAAGAAATGGAATGATAAGGAGCTGCAGCCCCCACTCCATTTTTTCTTCTTCCTGGGTTCTCAGGGAAGCCTCCTGGGCAGTAAGACAGGAGGTTAATCCTGGTACAGATGATCATAGGAACAGCTGATGGTCGGGAGGGGAAAAAAGAAATACTTTAGGGAGTGACTGGGCAGGGAAGAACCCAGTCAGCGATGTTGGGCATGCATGCCATGTTGCGCATGCACGATAAGCAGTGACTGGGCAGGGAGGGGAGGGGCAGGCGGAGAGGTATGGGGCCAGCTAAGGACATGATTTGCTGCAGAATCATAACAACCGGTTCTATAAAACCGGTCTGAACCAGTAGAATCCCAACCCTGGGTCAAACCCAACAAGCTTTATCATAAAGCACAATAGGAATGGCATTGTAAATTGCTTTGTCAGACTCTTCCATCATGTGGCCACACCTATTGTAACATACTAATAGATCAATGCGTGTCTGTGTGTACATGTGCACACGTAGCATTATAGTATATGTGTTTGTGTTCATATGATTCATGGCATCATAAATATATTAATACATGGTGGGTCAGCCTGTTATTGGCTGGACCCTTTTGGCTGTGCATGCAGTTAAAATGCACCCCGAATATAATTTCACAGTCAAGAGCCAACTTTGCTTCAGTGCCTTACCTTTTGCATTCTGCATGCAATTATATGCAAGATTTATAATAATTTCATTTTGGGTACAATTTGCATAAATTAATTTTAGAGAACCTTTTTTTGGTCCATATAATCTTATGGAGTGTAATAACCATGCTGCAAGCCAACATTGTGCACCGGAATAAAGGAGATTTGCCTACAACTGCTATCGGGTTTATGGCTCTCTTCTGACTTCAGGGGTTCACAAACATACTAGACAACAATCATTTCTAAGGATGCTCTTTGTCTAATAGTCCTGTTTCCCATGAAACCTCTAGGGCTGCAATTTTGTATAAATCACCCTAATACACCTGTGTGTTGTGTTCCGACTTGGCAATTTCAAAATCCTTTCCGAGGGAGACGCAGCATATTTTCACCTGCATCTGATTCAGAGAAAAGAATATCCAAAAAAATAAAGGCTGTGATTAACAAATCTTGTTTTCTTCCAAGAGAGGAAGGAGGCGTGAATAAAAGAGAAGGGAAAGCCAATTGTTAAAAAGCTGCTGAAGCTGCCCAAAAAAGTAAGAGGAACTTCTCTGAAAACAAATCCAATCTTATGACAGGTTTAGAAGTCCAACGTGCTCAAGTAACAATCTAATAATTTCCATTTGAAATAGGCTCTGCTTTAATTATTTTAAAGGGCAACATGGATTACGCTATCTTAAGTGTTTTCGGCTTATTCAAATAACCATTCTAGACAGATTCAGATACAGAAGGTACCAGAAGTGACTTTAGTATTTCTGGTGGGTGTTGTCAAAGTTTAAGGTGTGACAAGAATCTGTTGGCAGGGTCGCTAACTCCAATGCATCTTAAATATTAATGAACAATTTGTTATGGAAAGGAAAAGAAGGAATTTTTGAAGCTTTGGCATTCTATTTCAGCATAAAATAAGGAAAAGATGAAGAAGAGATTCCTTGATTCTGCTGTTTCTTCTTTCCATAGGAAACTAATAAAAATCAGCTTCTCTAGTTCTCTGTTTTAAGCCAAGTTGGGGTGATAAATGACCAGCTCAATTTCTGTCTGACGATGGAAAGATTTGCTGAATTGTTAACAAAGGAGACATAGGGAACCTGTTTCTTTTTTTGGGGGGTGATCTGTGAGTATTGCACCCACAATCTCTCACCATTAGGCCTATGGATTGGGACGGATAGGAGATTAAGTCCAAAGCACCTAGATTGTGTATCAAATGTGCATATACATATGTACATGCGTTTGTTAGAGATAACCCCTTTGGTGAGGGATGTTGCTGAGGGAGAAGGAGATGTTTTGGTGGACTATAGTGAAATGGTGGTTTCCCAGAAAGGAGGGAGCTCCAGGGTGAGACAAGAAGGGTGGAGTGTCAGCCTTAGAAGCCATATTTTGCTTAGAAGCTTTGAGGTTGCCATATTTTATAGTGCCTGGGAATTTGGGAGGAGGGGATTTCATAGAGAGGATGAAGATTAAACACAACAACATTCTTCTCATAAAGTCAAGGACAAATTACCCTGCACCTAGAAAGGAGTGTCTGGAGGAATGTCTCCAGTTGTGACAATGTTTGATTGGACCATGTGATTGGACCATGTGATTTGATTGGACCATGTGATTGGACCCACCCACTGGTGGGTGCAGGGGATGGATCTTTAAATTTCTCTTGGGGAAGGGAAAACCCAGGGAAAACCCAGAACTCTCAGATTTGGGTTTTCCCAGATGTGCCAATATGACTTCTTTAATACATTCTTACTTGGATGAACTTTGTTTCTGGGGGTTAAATTAAATGGGGAGTTTTATTGGAATGCTAGCTTGGAGAAGGGTGAGACAAGAAGCAGAACAGCCCAGAGCTGGATCAGTGAAAGAAGAAAATTAGGATAATCATAAGTTAGAATCTCCCAGGGGATATTAGTAGTAAGGGTTTAGCAAGATTCTGTCTATCAGCTGTAAGCAAGTAAAGAATTGAACTCTGACCAGCTTGATCTATGACATACTTGGGCTGGGCATGACCATTTCTTCCTCGTGCTTGCAACTTTAGTGTTTTGCTTTTTCCTCACATATTCTTTTAAATCATGTATAACCCAGCTTTGAAAAAAATAAAACCTTTCTAAAATGACTTATATGAAATGTTGTATGAATAATGAAGCAAGGGGACCGTAAGATATATCCTCATAGAAATTTTATTTAGCCATTCTTTTCCAGTAATTGAAATTGTATTAAAGATTCAAACTCACCAAGATGAAGGAAGAAAATCTCATCGCCTCACTCCCAGTTTCACTTTTTTTTTTTTTGAAAAAGTAATCAAATGTAATAGTTTTGTTTTTTTTACAAATTTTGGACTGGGTAGAATATTTCAAGCAAGATTCTTATTTCAGCAGGTGGCAGCAAATCCTTTTCTTGCTTGAGTTTGGAAGCTAAACAAAAATGGGCCTGATTAGTATTGAATAGGATTCCTATAGGGAATTTCCAAGTTGTAAACTGGGAAGTTGTGAAACATCCATCCCAAAAGACAACAGCGGCAATATACCTCTATCCCATTGCCAAGAAAATGTCTTGGATGGATGTGTCCATCATCAGCATTTAAGGGGTGTGTGTATGGGGTGTATCAAAGTTAGCAGGATGATAGAATGTCATCATGCAAGCTCTATCCTTTGTCCATGTACATCAATGTTGCACGCATGCTCAAAAAGAGGTAAAGCTTATAACACTTTGTCTACTTCTTGCTAATTTTGACCCAGCCTTTCTTGTGGACAACATTGGTGTTCATTTAGTCACCACAAACTGACTTTTACTCAAAGGCCACTACTTATTGTTTGGGACAAAGAAACCAATTGCTTTTAATGCAACCAATCCCCACAAACAGCCAGTAACCCCAGTAACAGTCTTTGTAAGTGCTACAGAACTTTTGCTTAATTGAGATCTATTTTGCCATAAAATGTAATGTCATATTTTCTCTCATTTAGGAATTTGTCCACAATTTCTAAATGAGTTGCCTATCCACAAGATTCTACTGCAGCAAATTCTGAGGCTATCTTTTAGAGAGAGGGGGAAAGAGGGGGAGGGAGGGAGAGAGAAGGAGAGGGAGGAGAGAGAAGGAGAGGGAGAGGGGGAGAGAGAGGGAGGGAGAGAGGTGATTCCATAGAACTCTATTAGACATACCCTGTTTAACAAATTTGTATAAAGACAATTCTCTATCCACAATGATTCCAGAGCAACATATTCTAATTAATTTCTCTGCTTGTAAATCTATAAAGAGCTGTTTAAATATACTGCAGAAGGGAAAAGTTTTTGAACAAGGCTATATGACTCTCCTTGATATGTCTACCTAAGCAAGTTGATGAAAGCAAAAAAGAACTGGTAATAAGTAGAAATGAAAAAACAAAAAAAGTTCTAAAGCTGGTGCTACCCAAAATAATTTAATCACTACAATCATATCATCAGCATTTATACTTTGCCTTTATTAGAGATTCTTATTCCAAACCCTTTGGGAGATGTGATAAGGGGGAAAATGGCAGATGTGTTGACTGAAACAGAGATGTGGCAAAATATATCTCAAATCTCTGCACAAGGGAGTACATCTCATGTGGTTAGGATGCTGGGATGGAAGCTAGCAAGCTCATGTTTGAGACCTGAATGCAGCCATGGGGTGGGGTTGAACTCCTGTCCTTCAGTCCAGCTTCTGCCAGGGACACAAAAGGTGCCCACAACAACAACAGTGATGTCACTGTCTAATCATATCAACTTCTGATAGATATGCAAGTCTTTGTACAGCCTTAATAGCGAACATACCACTGGGGTAAGTGCAATTTTTTTAAAAAAATGCCTGTCATATTGAATGTTAAACCAATTATAACCGAGGTAGACCCTTGTCCAAGAACATTGCAAAATCTCCCTTGCTAAGTTTTTTCTCCTGCCTCTGATTACATGGCCAATCAATCGCTTAAGTAAGGGCAACTGGTAATAAAAACCCCAGTGTTCTGAATTTAGCATTTGAATCTAATCTATAAAACATTCAGAGATGTATACCAGCTGGAAACAATCACAAATGAAAGTTTAATCAGAGTACATGGGGGGGTAAAAAAAACTAAGAAAGGTTTTCTTGAAAATATATTTATGAATGAGTGCTTTCACCTTCAGTGTCACCTGTAAATTGGCTTTAGCTCAAAGGGATGATAGGTGGATATGCAGTGGCTGACAGGAGTACCCATATATTATTGCATCTATTAAACCTGGTTTCCAAATGGAGCCACCAATTCTGTTCGAAATATATTTACTCCTAGGCTCTGTCTACTAGCATATGCTCAACAAGCCGGAAAGGAAAAGAGGAAGGCACCATAAATTAGCACCATGGATCCAATGTTCTCTACTTTGGTCTATGCACTTTTGGCAAACATTAAATTTTCTTGGAAATGAAATTAATCTCAGTTCATAGAAATATATCAAAAGTTATTGCAAGTGTTGAGAAGGACAGACTGTTCTGCAACAAATGCCTTGCAAATTTCTGTCTCTGGTAACCATTGTGGAAATTTTGGCAGACGGCATTTGGGGCAAATCCAACATGCCTATCACCATTACCAGCCATTCCACTCAATTAGTTCTGCCATAATGTAGTAAAATTAAGCTCCACATTTGTGTGTCTGGGCCAAGTCCTATCTTAGCAATGAGCCAAGCGATGCTCGTCGAAGTGGTTCTTTTTTTGCATTCCACATTTTTCCTATATCGCCATCAAGCAGTGCAGCTATTTGTTATGTCTTCAGCTGTATTGTGAAGACCATTCATATCAGCTAGCAATTAGCTGATAACTTTGCTTGCCTTGATTGAAAACTGGCATAATGGACATGACATTAACTACAACATGAATTTGAGGATTGTGCCAATATTTCAAATAGATACAATGGAGAAACAAATACAACCCTGCAGGTCCCCAGGACCAGAGATTTGGTCTTCTGAGCTTTTGAAATTGTGCTGGAGCCATCCTCAGAGAACTTCTCCAGCAACATTGAATTGTTAATTAGGGCATACAAAACCTTTGCCAGACCAATTCTTGAATACAGCTCATCTGCCTGGACCCCGCACTGCATATAGGACATTAACACAATTGAACAGGTTCAGAGATATTTCTTGAGAAAAGTACTCCACTCCTCCGCTCACAATAGAATACCCTATGCCTCCAGGCTCAATCACAACAATACACGGGCAAACAACCAATACAAACTCAAGGTAAACCTCTCCAAACTCGATTGCAGAAAATACGATTTCAGCAACAGGGTGGTCAGTGCCTGGAATGCCCTACCTGACTCCATTATTACAGCCTCAACCCCTCTCAGCTTTAACCTCAAACTGTCTACTGTGGACCTCACCCAATTTCTAAGAGGTCCTTAAAGGAGGCATACATAAGCATACCAGTGTGCCTACTGTCCCTGTCTTACTGTCTCCATTTATCTGTATTCACTCCCTTTGTTCTTGTTTATGTTCATACTTATACTTGTTATCTTGTACACGTTTGACAAAGAAACAAACAAATAAATAATAAACTTCTCTCTCACTGGAATGTTAGTAAGTTAGGATGGGTTAATATATATGTATATATATAATGTTTATTTCAATACAAGAGAGATTGTAGAACATATTTTTCTGAGAATGAAATTGGGGTTGCACCAAATTCAAATTCTGATTCCAACAAAACGAAAAACAAAACCCCAGGTTTCTTCACAGGCATTATCCATCCATTTATTATAGCCTTTCATTATGACCACTATTTAGACTTCAAAGAATGTCCTGCCAGTGGGACCATTTATGGAACGCAGTGTCCAGTGCTAAAATTGGTGTGTTTTGTCTCTGAATGGGCATTTGTTGATCTCTGTGTCTAGGACAGAATTGTAGAAAATTGAATTTAAAAGAGATTGCTCCCTTAGCTGATATAACTATAGAGAAATTCGGGATATGTTGTGCTAACTGACCTCTGTAAAATAGAAATGGTTTATCGGTCTCCTTTAACAGGAAAGCACAAACATCTTTGCCAAGAGCTGAGTAGCCAGCTACATATTTAATAGTGGATATGGGAAATGTATGTGAAATAAAGCCATATTGTTTAATGAGTTTTATATGCCATGCCCATGGGAATGAAAATACAAAAGTTGCAGATTTTGTTGGTCATTGTTGGCATGAAGACATTGAAGGAAGGAGAAATGAACTGAATGATGGGATGGAGAGGAAAAAACACTCCAAATGAGACCTTCGTTTTTATCATTATATATTGTAAATTCTTGTGGGAAATGGGTGTGTGATTACCCAGGGTGTGGCACAAAAGCAATACAGTCAAACAAACAATAATAGTCCCTTTATTATCTCCAACTTTATCCCCAATGTCCAGGTCACCTTCGACTGGAGAAAAACTCTCCCAGGAACAGTCTTTAAGTGGAGGAAATTCAGTCCAAAAATAAAGTACATACAAACTGCAACTAAAAATCCAAACAAACCACGCTGTAGTAATTAACTTGACAGAGCAGGAGAAAGAATTACAGACTTGAAAGCACAGCCAAAACATACATAGTTGGGAAGATGCCAGGAACACAGATAAGCCTCAACAACACCAGATAATTCATGATTTGCTCCCAACAGTTTGCTGTGCACAACTTCCCTATGTTCCCAGCTGCAGCTAATGAAGGGAATCAGGGCCCTTTTCTCCCCCATAAGCCATGCAACTCAAGTTGCTCCCTTCTCCATTCCTCCATGCATGCTCTAGGATGAAGAGGGGGTGAGTCTGGATCTTCCTCCAAATTCCCTCTCCCTTGCCCTACCTCTCCTTCTCTGCCCAGCCAGACTTTGCCCTTCCCCAGTTTCTTCCACAGCCAACAAAGCCACACTCCCACTCCCTGTCAGCTGCTCGGCCTCCCCCTTCAAATCAGATTCCAACAGGGGCATGACAGGGTGTTCTGTCATGAATGATGAATTTGGCAAATCTGTACAGCTTCCCATCTCATGTATGCAACTCTGAGTGGCGTACAAAGTTAAAAATACAAAACACTACAACAAAATAACCAAAAAATGTAACAGAAATCAGTTTTTTTTTTAAATTAACACAATTAAAAACCATAACAATAATAATCTGCAGGAGAATACACTCAATTTTACTTTGCAGGTTCTATATCCATGTATTTATAGAAGATGCCCAGACTGAGCCCAAGGGAGATGTCATCAGTCTTGAGTTCTTTCATAATCTAAGTCCAGCCCATTTTGAATTCCATTAATTCTTATCTAGCACCAATTTGCTTTGACTGTTAGTAGTTTAGATGCTTGTAGAGAGCTTAAGCTTGCAATAAAGCTATACATTCATTTGAACGGCTTGGGCTCCTGACTTCCTGCACTTGACTATAATATGGGGGTGGGATGATGAGAACTAAATAAATCCACCTTTCTAGAATCTTGCCCCCATGCACATCCTACTACAGTAATCTCAAGATAAGAAGAATTTCACCAGTTTCTAGAATGGATTGCAGGGGGTGTTAGTTCCTCATAAGATTTCATTTATAACACATTGGTTTTGACAAGGCCCTTGAAATATTCCCAGCCACAGTAGATTTTCATGCAAAATAATCTTCCGGCCACTGTAGCAATATGGCATCATTAGAGGAGGTAGAAAGCTACAGAGGGAACTAATAATAATAAAAGAGTAAACATGTTATACTGTAGCTTTTCTGTAAGGGGATTTAATTTCCAACTTACCGGCTCATTGGCCTCCTTATAACACCGACATTTATAAAAAAACAGGGACCAGGGGAAAAACACAAATTATGACTGAGACAGAAAAAGCTAAAACAACCGAAGGGAGTAATTATTCTTGGTAAAACTATACCTGATGCTCCAGGTTGCCAGTAAGTGTCTCTATTTTCTCAAACGTTCAATACAACTCTTACATTTCCCCACATATAAGCATGCATAACACGCCATATTTTGTGACTCATTTCAAATAGTGCAAAAATGCCCCGACAGGGAAATTAACTTGACCCATTCTACTTATTCCATGTTTATTCAATATAGCCTGATCCTCTAACACCAAAAAAAGTCTATTTATTTGGTTGAAGTCTCTGGCATGTTCTGAAAACTCAGCAATGGTATGATGACAATCACAAGACAGAGACTTAACTGTTTGACATAATCAATTCAATGTACCCACAGTCATTTGTAAAATCAATTGTAGTTAATTTCAACAGAGCTGTCAACATTGATTCCTAACAACTGGTGCTCAATCAGCCAACTTCTAATCACTTACATAAATACACATAATTGTACAGATAATGACCATTCAAATTTACAATGGCACTGAAAAAAGTGACTTATGACCATTTTTTTTCATACTTACAACCATGGAAGCATCCCTGAGGGGCTACGTGATCAAAATTCAAATGCTTGGCAACTGATTCATATTTATGATGGTTGCAGTATCCCAGATTCATTTAACAAACCATGTTACTCGTTTAACAATTGCAGTGATTCACTGTGGCAAGGAAGATCACAAAATGTGCCAAAAACTCACTTAACAAATTTTGGGGTCCAATTGTGGACATAATTTGAGGACTACCTGAATCGGAGGACTACCTGTATTTAAGCCATAGTCATTAACAAAAGATGAAGAAGGTTGACCTATCTGATGAACCGGCTCATTTTCATATTGTTATTAATAAATACAGATGCAGGAGAGGAAAAAAAAGTGTAAAAATGCACATTAAACAGACGGAGTTTGATGTTTTGTCATCTGAATGTATGTATTCAAAATACCTAAGACAATCTGACAACCAATATAAACATGTGCATTGTATCTACAGATCCCTCACATCCTGGATGTAAACTGTTTCAACTCCTACCCTCAAAACAATGCTATAGGGCACTGCACACCAGAACAACTAGACACAAGGACGGTTTTTCCTCGAATGCCATCACTCTGCTAAACAAATAATTCCCATAACACTGTCAAACTAGTAAAACTGAATTACTATTATTCTTCTCATCCTTCTTATTACCTATCTCTTCCAACTTATAACTATAACTATGTTGCTTGTATCTTTACAATTTATATTGTTTTATTTGTTCCCTAGTATGATTTGATTGCTTATTAGTAACCTATGACTATTACTAATTGTTGTATCTTATGATTCTTGATGAATGTTTTTTTTTTCTTTTTCTTTATGTACACTGAGAGCATATGTACTAAAAACAAATTCCTTGTGTGTCCTATCACACTTAGCCAATAAAGAATTCTATTCTATTCTATTCTATTCTATTCTATTCTATTCTATTCTATTCTATTCTATTCTATCCTATCCCATCCCATCCCATCCCATCCCATCCCATCCCATCCCATCCCATCCCATTCTATTCTATTCTATTCTATTCTATTCTATTCTATTCTATTCTATTCTATTCTTAGGCACAATGAACAGCAATAGCAGAAATTGCTACAGACTAGATATCAGTGACACATAGTGTTGAAATGCAACATTCATTCAAGGCAGCATTCATTCATTGCTAACCACATATGGTTAGAAAGCAGCATTCATTCAAATAATCTACATCTCAGTTTCCCAACATAGGAACAAGATTCTGTAAGGTACGTGTAAACGACCTTAGGAGACAAGAGGAAAATCTGCAGCCTAGACGAAGGTCTGATAAGAGGCAACTTAGTCCATAGATATGTAGTCTATCTACATAGGGGGGATAGCATGAGAAGGATTTCATAAAGGATCTTCCCCAAATTTAATTCCAAAGACTAGAAAGGAGGGGAAAAATACATTCAGTTTTGCAAGACTCTGTGAATACAGTAAAGTAGGATTAGTTCATGTCGGCATGTTTCTGATTTGGACTACCCTGCAAAGCCGGCAAACTCACAAAGACCTGCCGATTTCTGCTTTGCTCTGTGTAGTCAGGCCAAGTGACATGCTATATACTCAAAGCAGCACTCCACCTAGAGAGAGGTCTGTACAAACTTAATACTAGGGCTTGGGTGAAGATATATAATGTTTAAATAAAGTTGAATTTCCAACCACGAGGCTTACTTTGGTGATATTAGCAGAGTTCAATATCACCAGAGTTGTACCACAACTTTTTAAGGTAATCTTTACCTTAGAAAGTTGGGGTACAGACAAAAATGGCACAAATACAGCTTGTGGAATGACATATAATCAGGAGAAGAATATCCTGAAAAGGAAGGTAATTGATATGAGTAAGCAGGAAGATTCAAAGTCTTCAGGTTTGGTAGTTGTTTCATATACATCTCATACTGTAAATGGCCAATACAAATAACATCCCCACCTCCAAAGTATCATGAAGTTCTCACTCTTATCTTACAAACAGCAAAAATCTTTGTAACAGTATGCCAGTCAGAGCAATCCCTTAACAAGTATGAGATTTAGTCAGATAAATAATCTAAATTTTTTGCTGGTTTAAATTCCTGAACTCAATTAGTGACACTGACTTGAAATCTTAATAAATATTTCAATAAAGTGCCTTGATAATCAATCAGTTTTCACCTTAAATATTTTACTATATCAAATTTTAAAATTTTAGTAGGGTATTAAAATAATGGCATATTAAAACAGTACTTCAATACTTAACTATTGTATTATTTAAGGTATTTTATAGGTGCTATACTTTTTGGGGATCTTAATGCCACTTATTTTTTTTTTCTTCAGTTGGAAGAGAGGGAGGGGGGAAAGGAGGAAGGACTGCGTTCATTTGAGGATTTTTCTATATGTCCTCATATATTTTCTATATATTCTTTATAAGTAGAAATTGTAATTATTTCCAAAAAAAAGTTATGAAACTAAATTTAAAGTCAGGGGTCCTTGGTGCCTCTGAGCTTGCTTGTTTTCTTGCAGATGTTTCATTACCCTAATTAGGTAACATCATCAGTGCTACTCAGAGCCAGTTACTAGCACTGACCTAGTTAGGGTAATGAAACATCTGCAGGAAAACAAGCAAGCTCAGAGAACACCAAGGACCCCTCATTTCAAACCGGAGCTACAAATATTCTCCTATATTAAATTTAAAGTATAGATTCGTATAATTGGTTGTTTGGAACAGGGGTGTCAAGCTCGATTTCATTGAGGGCCATATCAGGGTTATGTTTGATCTCAGGGGGGAGCTGTGGTGGGCATGGCCAGCTTAACATCACTCGTGTCGGGGGCACCTTTCGTGGCCCGAGCACTCTGCCAGTGAAAATGGCCTCCCAAGCTCCATTTTCAGCTGTGATGGCCTCCTGCAACTCTCTGCCAGTGAAAACTCAGCTCAGGAGGGGCACATGTGGCCCTCCCGAGCTCCATTTTCCCTGGCAGAGGCACCATGGACCAGTCCTTTGCTTTTTCCAGGGTGGGACCCAGGCCTCGAGTTTGACACCCCAGGTTTGGAACAATTAGCTATGGCTTAAATAGATTAAGTGGGTATATCTTGCCTTGTTTCTACATTTTGAATGAGTGCAAGAGATGTGTGTTTGGCCACAAGTATACAGGATAAGTATAAGTACACACAGTGGCTCAGTGGATAAGATACTGAGCTTGTTGATCAGAAAGGTTGGCACTTCAGCGGTTCGAATCCCTAGCGCCGTGTAACAGAGCTCCTGTTACTTGTTCCAGCTTTTGCCAACCTGGCAGTTCGAAAGCATGTAAAAATGTAAGTAGAAAAATAGGAACCCCTTTGGTGGGAATGGAACAGTGTTCCATGTGCCTTCAGCATTTAGTCATGCCAGCCACAGGACCATGAAGTTGTCTTCGGACAGTGCTGGCTCTTCGGCTTTGTAACAGAGACGAGCACGGCCCACTAGAGCTGGAAATGACTAGCACGTATGTGCGAGGGGAACCTTTACGTTTATACCAAACTCATTCATTTTGTAATTTGTAAAGATTTGTTTCTTTGTCTAAATGTGATCATCAAGAGAAAGCTAAGATATACTTTCTCAAAAGATGGCATAAACACAGCAAACCTTGATATGGAAGAGAGGCTGGGAGATCTTCTTCAACAAAGAGAAATCTTTCATTTGTGAATACTTTGTAATTTTGATGGGTCATAAAAAAGAAAAGAAAAGGAAGCTCATCACAGTGGTCTTTTTTTCTCAGTTACAAACAATGCCGCCTTTGTGTGTTACACTAAAATTCCTTTACAACTAACTTGAAATGCACATCAAAGGCAGCAAATGTTTAAGCTGACATTTCATCTGATTACAGCAGAGAGAATGGAGAAATCTGACTGGCTTTAAAGAATCTCCTCTATTTTAACTACACATCTTAATTTCAATCCCACTTATTCTGAATTACATTCTTTTAGGAAGAAGAAGAAAAGGAGAACCTTAAAAACACTGTTTTAAACTATCTTCAATCATTTTTTTCCCCTTATCTTTGGGACGACACACCAGCCTAATTCATGTTAGCCATGGTTTCCTGTACAAGCTGTCATAACGAAGCATTGCACATAAGAGTAATAAGTCATGATTCATGAACAACATGTGTAACAAACAAGCAATCGATACACAGTAGTTTAGTATGATATGTGCAGCCAGCACATTGGTCTACTGGAATTACCCATTGCCAGTTTTGTCTAGGAACTGGCTATATGAATAAATGAAATCTATCTGTTGAAGAACAAACTTCAAGCAAGTATTAAATAGGATAGGAACTCTAACCTACAAAATTTAACTGAAAAAAAAAATTCCAAATGACATGAAGAAAGGCAAGACAAAAAAACCAGGAGAAAAAAATATCCAGGTTCAACATGTGGCCTTTCGGATATGTTAGACTACACCTCCCAGAAGGAGATGAAAAAAAAACAACAACCTACAAAGCCCATACAAATAAAAGAGATGTTATAAATAAACCCAACTCTTGTTTCATTTTTCCACCTCTTTGGGTAAGATCATCTACAAACAATGACTTTAAAAAATGGAGCAGTTTTCCATAAGGCAAAGAACAATGTTAAGCCCCATAGCCAATCCCGAAATATCCACTTATAATACATTATACAATTTTCAAGTTAAATGTTGTGTATCAAGTGCTGTCATTCATCAGTTTCCTTATCCCTCGAAGTGAACAGCTGTAATTTCTTTCCTGGCGAGTCAAAACTGATGGACCAGTACTCCTCTGAAAAGCCTTCACCTTTAACTGTCATTGGACAGACTTAGATAGAATTCCATCCTCCGAGTTAATGAACTGCTCATAACTATCCGCAGACATTAACTTAATTTGTACATTTCTGTTCCTCACTAGTGCCCCACACTAGTACAATTTGTATATCATTGTACCAACTGTGGACCATAATCATGTATCCATCCTCGTGTGGCTTGACTGTGGTCCCACACCCCAGATATATCTTAATGATGGCATGAAAATACACCCTTGGCATAGATTGGAGAACTGATCCAAAAACTGTGAGCTTCGTAATTTATTCCGATCAAGGGCAACAAACGCTTTGTGGCTACCAGTAAAGCTGACATCTGAAATGAGCTGGAGAAATGAAAAGCTCAGTTCTAATAGTCATTTTGGATGTTGTACAGCCATGTAAAATAAAGTTTCATTACCATGAACTGAAATAGATGGGACTGAGGATTTGCTATGAATCATCATTACATCCACAAAGCTAGCACTGGATATTCTGGAAAGATTTTAACAATTCTTATCAAAATTGCTGTCTTTCTAGAATCATGCCTTACTTTACTCCTTCACCCCATCATTTCCTTTCTCCTTGTAAGAAAACCTTAGGTCTGCCTACTTAGTAACACATCCCAGTCCATCTGCTCAACTTACTTTGACACTTGTCTAACTTCAGCATGTTGCATCAGACTTGTGGCATTTATAGTTTTAATTAGGACAAAAAATATCTAATTAGGAAGATCCTTTAAGAAACAAATAGAAATATAATGTCAACTTAAACTTCAGGAAAATATGTTTACTAATTACCTTCATTGTATCACAGCAGTAAAGAGGTTGTCTGTGAAGAAGAAAGACTAGAAGTTGGTTTAGGAAAATCAGCAACATAGCTGGAGAAGAACGTAAAAAAAAGTCTGTCTATCTATCTATCTATCTATCTATCTATCTATCTATCTATCTATCTATCTATCTATCTATCTATCTACCTACCCACCTACCTACCAACCTACCTATTTTCAAGATCATCACCAATCTATATTTAAAAGAGAGGAATTAATGCTGCTTGTCCAGGGCTGACATAGTTTTTGAAAGAAATCAAGCATTTGATTTCGCCAACCCCCTTCCATCTCTGTGGTGAAGCATTACTCAGTAATACCTTTGTTTTCCCTCCCTACCATACCAGATGGATGGATAGAAGTGTTTTATAACTCTCCCCAAAACATCTCTCTCCTGGCCATAGTGGGTAAGTGAAGAAGATATCTTTGTAACAAATAGCTGCTTCTCTGAAGAAATCTTCATCGATGAGATTTTCTATGATCCTCATAACTGTGGAATAATCTTTGGTGGCTTAATCTCCTGCTGACATGTAATAGGTGAAAGATAACCCAGATAAAAGTTAGTTTATTCAACCATCAGTCCCTTGAGGATATTCAGTGAGCAGGGATGGTGTGGCCCAAAGCAAATGGGGAAAAATGCCATGGAAGACAGTTTGCTTAATGCTTTCTCAAAGAAATATTTTTAAAACCACATTAAAATAAATAGATTTGTTAATCCTTTCCTTTGAGAATGAGGAGAAATGTCCTCAATCAAGTGTTCTTGAGCACAACATTCAGGATATGTTTTTTAAATCACATATCACGTCATCTTCTAAGACTCAGAGGACAAAGCTTGGCATTATTTAAATATCTCAAAACATGATTTCCATGCACTTTTGCTGTTGATGTATTCCATTAACAGTGTTTTATTGTTATTTTTTCAAATGGAACCATCTGAATTTCCTCTCCTTTTTTCAGGAAAACATAACCAACATAAATTAAATGTTCTTGCTTACCGGTGGTTGGGTCCATGACTCTAGACTTGTCTCTTTTAGTGGGGTCTGAGGTCTTCCCACATCTTTTGAATGCTTTGGGGACAAAAAGAGAGGAACAGAAAAAAAAATCTGCTGTTAGTTTCTTGAGAGATTAACAGACCCAGATTTGATTTACAGTTGTGAAAAAGCAAACAAACAAACAAAAAAAGACAGTGGAGATAATTTGTGCCATTCTAAGAATTATAGGGCTGTGAACATCAGAGAAAAGTAAGATCATTTTAATGACTGCAGCAGAAAAATTCAAGAAAGAGTTTCTTTAGTGCTTGTCATGGCCTATTTCTTCTTGTTGAACAGAAAATCCTGTTCAACTGCAAGATAGGAAACCATGTTGGCTAGCTTTAGCATTTAACTAGTCAATAACCCGGTGTTCCCTGGGTATTTATTTATCCTAATCCTGAATTAGATAGGAAAAGCCCCGATTTCAGCGACAATTAACTGGAACAAATGTAATTTCTAATGTTGGATTTTCCCCCTTACCAGAGAGAGAGCCCCCTTGTGGAATACCGTGAAGCCGTTACTATGGCAACTTCACAGTGCTGTAGAGTAGAAGCCATTTTAAGGCAGTACGGTAGAAGCCATTTTAAAGCACAATAGGCTGTATCTTAACAGAACACACACACCCCTCCGAGGGGTGTTAAGAGTGTCTTATACCTCCAGTATTTGTTTCCAGGGAGTAAGTAATCTGTAATCTGTAAGTAATCTGTAAGTAACCTGTGTACCAAGTTTGGTTGAAATTGCTCAAGGTGTTCCAGAATTATGCACACACATCCTTTTATATCAGGACATCGCTTCCAAGGACATAAACCAAGGAATCAAATTATTTCATTTAAAATGAAAAAAAAAAAGTGATTGCTTCAGAGACTCACGTAAACAGCAGAACCAACAGAAAATATGTCAATAAATGCTTTGGGGCATAGTGCCTGTGTACAGTATATGTTGATATACACACAGATGGATAGAAACATGTAGATCCAAAACTCACTGGAGCTGACTGCAGAATGATCATGGGTAAGGGAGAAAGTTAATTCTCTTTTTCACTTTGTGGACTCTCTATAGATTTATCAGTCATCAATTAAAAAAAAAATACAGGAATGACGAAGATATGGTAACAGTTCCCTCAGGCACATTGAAACACAGAATCAGAGCGACTGTGGTGGAGGTTGTTTTACTACATGCCCTGATGGGAAAAAAAATAATAAAACAAAAGTGCCCTTAATAAAGATCAACAGTCTTTGGGAAATGAAGTGGAACTTAATAGCTGATTGACCTTCCACCTTACAGAATCGCGAATCCATGGTTGCTCCCTGTTTAGAAATAAATACATGAATGAGAACGGAATCTGAAAACACGCCACACCAAAATGAATCAATGTTGTTTGGAAACCATTTCTCTTGCTGAGGCAGGCTGTTCCTCTCCCCAGCGAAATTAGATCTAATTTTCCAGCCACCTTGAAAAAAAAAAAAACGGCTAAGGTACATAATGATTGTTCAATTCCACCTATAAATGTTCTGGATTTGATGAGCCCGGGGACCAAAGTGCCACCAGAATCTCCAGAGTATCTTCACTAAAGTCTCGTGTTGGAATATTTCAGGTCCTCACCCAGACACAGTGCATTTAATGAATGGCAAATAGTATGCTGTTCCCTCTCCCCTCCCACACTGGAATGGTAGCTTCAAGCTCTCTTTAAAGAGCTTTAGAGAGTAGAATTATAGATTTGGAAAACAGCAAATATTTCTTTGACTTTCTGAAGGACGATTCTCCTTTCCAGAACAAAACCTCAATTCTCTTCTAAAGGTATGTAGAGGTATGGGGTGGGCTTCAAAAATTTTAGCAACGGGTTCTATGCCCGGCTGCTGGGTGGGTGTGGCCATGGTGGGTGTGGCCTAGTCAGCCTCCTGCACCATGTCGGGGGGGGGGGTTGCCCTGCCCTGGCTGCGGAGGCTCTCTAGAAGCTGAAAATGGGGCCTATTTCTGACCTTCCCAAACTTCCAGGAGGCCCATTTTTTGCCCTTCCTGAGCCTCCATGCTCACCCTGCATCCAAAACTGGCTGTGTGGTGACTCCTGGGAAGGGTGGGGTGGGCAGGGCCAGCCAGAAGTGGGATTTGGGGGGTTCCCTGAACTGCACAGAATCTTAGCTAGGGGTTCTCCTGAACCCCTGCAAACTCTCAGCAGCCCACCCCTAGTAATACTCCTCCTTCACTGCAAAGATTGATCAAATCTACTGAAAAATCAATGAAACCAAAGGAACGATGTGTCTTTTCAGCTTTGATTATTACTCTTTCACACACGTGCAGATTCTCATTTCCACCACAAAGAGCTATAGGCTCCTGATCTCCCGTAACTGGGGGAACCAATGTTCCTTTGTTTATGTTCCCAGCCATCTGACATTTAAGCTTAATACACAGAAGAAAATTAAATCCATAATGAGATGAAGATGCTATGATTGATTTTGATCTGAATGGTACATTATAGCTCCAACAGCACGCTTACAGCTCCCAATGCTCCAATCCTGGGACCAATAAAATTTTCCCTGGCAGTGAAGCATAGATGTTAGCAGAAATCAAGCTCTCATAATAGCATGCTTAACTAAATCTCAAGTAACTTTTTAAAACTATAGCACTTTGAAATAACCTACAAGGGTAACCGGTAGACAGATTGAGCATGGATGCTTGGAGAGCACAGAAGAAATAAGGTTCCATAAGAGCTTTCACAGAAATGGCTTCCTTCGACATTCACACAGTGAAAGGGTCATTATATCCATAATGAAAGATAATGGAATTCTGTATCCTTTTAAGTGCTAATTTGACCAATTGGGGCAATGGGTTGAGTTTGACTCATCACATTTAAAAGACTCTAGTTTGAGTCTGGTTTAAAATGTGGTGAAAAATAAGAGATCTTTTCACAAAAGCAGAGGAAGTAGTAACATGATTCACTGAATCACAATTTAGCTAACCACATTTTTAGCCTACATGTTATACAGACCCGGTCATATTAATCATTTATGCTTCTATTTGTTGTTGTTGTTGTTAGTTGCAAAGTCATGTCCAACCCATCGCGACCCCATGGACAACGTTCCTCCAGGTCTTCCTGTCCTCTCACAACTTCTGGAGTCCATTTAAGCTCACACCTACTGCTTCAGTGACTCCATCCAGCCACCTCATTCTCTGCCATCCCCTATTGCCCTCAATCGTTCCCAGCATCAGGCTCTTCTCCAGTGAGTCCTTCCTTCTCATGAGGTGGCCAAAGTATTTGAATTTCTATGCTTCTATATGTCATGCAAATAAGTGAATAACTATCAGGTGGCTGCACAACAGAGCTGGAGATTCATTGGAATCTGCTGATTAATCCATTATAGCTAGTTCACACAATTAATGCAGCAAATCTTTTAGCATTATCACTTCGTTGCATTTTAGTATCTCATGACCGCAGGCCTTCACAGTTCAAGGATTGGTGTTATAGTTTAGGCCCATGTTTTCTTTGGGTTTATGTGGAACTGACAGATTGGACTGACAGATTATGATTTTAACATTAGATTTTATTTGTTTTCCCCCCTTATTTTCCTTCCCTAAGCTCAATCACATAGTTTCGTAGTGAAGGACGGCTATCGAGATAGTGATTAATAATATCAGGGATTACAAAACTTGGTTCAGAATTCATCTATATAGATCACATGGGGGGGGGGGAGGTTTTATATTACTGAAATCATACAATCTTTGTATCAATGCATTTCTTGACCCAATATGAAACAGTCCTAAATAATTCAAGTTTAGATTATTTGAAGGATGTCTATACTTCTATAAAGCTGTCCCTATTTTATAGACGTCTTTGAAGATATTACCTACTTAGGCTCTTTTTAATGGTGGCCCTTCTCTCTATATATGTTCCTCTTAAGAAAATCTGCTTGACCTTTGCTTGTTTTAAAATGAAATCTGTCTTTTAATGGCTTTTTAATGGCATTTGCTCCTGATGGATCCTTTGAAATGATACATGATTGTCACCGGGTAGCGTACTTGTTTCTTTAAAGAGACTTCATGAGTGCACTTGATGTTGAATTATATTGTTTTTTTTTTTTTTTAATATCTCAGGCTTCCTTAAGACCTCTGGCGTCTTAAAGGAAGACTGAGAAATAAATAAAATAAAATAGGACAGCCTCAGAAAGGAGAAAAAAAAGACCACGATGTGGTATTGCCCCATTGTAAAAAGAGATTAGTGGGCTGATATCCTTTAGAAATGATCGTTTTGGAAGATACAAACCTGGCTTTATTTTTATATATATATATATATATATATTAGAACTCTTTTAGAAAATATGGAATTGTAAGACTATGTCACAAGACATATTCATGTGCATTCATTAAAGTACCAACATTGCAAAAAAAAAAAAAAAGTCATTTGAGGTCATCTTTTTCCATAATGAAAATTATTTCTACAAGCTGGCCTGTTGTATCCAGTTTAGCTTGTTAAATCTGGGACTTACCAAACACTTATCATCGCAGGCAGGAGATGACTCAGATCCATTCTACAAAAGGCAGCCTAGCCTCTACCAACCTGTTTTTCCATCTAAAACTGCTTTGCCAAATGTCATCTATCACTCCTGTTCTGTTTGTCTGTTCAGAAAATACACTTATGGTTCCCTTCTGATCAGCCAATTAAATGGTGCCGTAAAACATGTAAATTGCAAATCCTGTCTGCCTCCAGTCACTGCGAGGCAGGGAAGGAGACAACTGACATAAGAGCGAAATTATAATCTATTTATTTACACGGGGAGGGGGAATAAAAAAGCTTTACAGACTCAAACTGCATGCCTAAGGGATGCTTCTAAGGGAAGAAACTGTTTATAGTACTTATGCATCGGAGTTCTGCACAAAAGTATGCTTTGCCCTTCTTCATCTCTCTATTCACCTATTGCACAATCATCGGTAAAAGTGTAGGGTGTCATAATATCGCTGTAGTTGTTCTGAGTGTTTGGGGAGAAACAAAGGAAACACCCCGTCAGTAAATAAAAAAATAAAGTCAGTTGGGTCTGACTCTAGGGCACAGTACTCCGTTTCTTGGCCAAGGGTTGTCCAAAGACAATTTCCATGGTCATGTGGCCAGCATGGCTATACACCTGTTCTGACCAAGGCTTCCTGAAACCATAATTAAGCATACTTAATTAAAACAACTCTTGTTTTATTGCAATACTGGGAATTATGTTCATTCCCATAATGAGTCCCAAACAGTCCCTCTCTCCTTTGAATTGCTGCCAACAACTAAAGTGCCAGATTAACTGAAAAAAACAACAACAACTGAAGTACAAAGTCCACACAGAGCTCCAAGGTTTAATCCAAACAGAGCAAACAACTTTGCTTCCTGCAAAGGTTTCTCTACCTTTGCACCTCCTTTATAACTTAGGGGAGGGGCAATCACCTCCAAGCCTTACTCCCCAGTCACTTCTTTTGTCTCAGCTGCTCTCGCCTTCTAACAGTTGTACGCACACGCACTGGGAACGGGCTCCCCTGGTTCCTCTGCCTCGCTGCTGCCAGGCTCTGGAGGCTCCAGAGTCAGCACCCCACTCCCAGATGGTCCTGGCCCCATTTCTGTATTGGATGCAGGACCCTCATCCGAGTCCTCCCCAGACTCTCAGACTGGTCCCCGTTATTCCCCACTGTCCGATTCTGCTGCTGTCTGCACAGGCTGCCGGCAAACCACATCAACGACAAAGGCATACAGAACACTGTTACTTTCCCATCAAAGCAGTATCTATTCACTTACTTAAATATGCATGCTTTCAAAATTCTAGGTGCACAGGAGCTGAGGCAAAGAATGGGAGCTCACATCATAGTTCAGAGGTCAGTTCTCAAACCCAGGCTGTCAAGATGAGAGTCTTTAACCACTGAGCCTTTGCCATAATGCTCCCACACAATAAGTTAATAAAGCAGCATAACTGAAGAATCAATATAGCTCTTAGACAGCTTGAAGGGTATCATTGTTTTAATCATTTGGTTAGAAAAGCTTTCCTGAAAAGATGACTAACATGAAATTATCATCTTACCATTAAAAAAAATATTATTAATAGATCAGCAATGCTTTTCATGGATTTTTTAAAAACCAAATATGAATAAAGAAGCTTTAAAAAGAAGCTTCAAGAGTGGGAATATCATAGGTTCCATATCCAAGAAGGTCCTTTCCTACTAGTAATTCTGCAAAAATAATTATTCTGTAAATGCTTTGCTGGGCTTTGGTAGCTCCTGGAGTAACAAAAATGCCATTTCTTGCTTGTTGTGGGAATAGAGGAAATAAATAGCTCATCCTCCCCTTTTCTATTTTTTTTTCCAAATGTGCTCTGGGTACATTTGGTCATTTTGCAAAGAAGACCTGAACTGTTGGCAGAAGAATGATTGGCATCTTAGTCCCCTTACATACCAATTACTACTGAAAGCTAAGATAGCGGCCTGGTATTGTAATTGTGCAGATGGGTGGTCAGCTGTGGTATACAGTCTCTAAGCAAATCACAAAATGGCAGCTCTGAGCTGCACTGCAGTTGATTTTGGAGACCTTGTCTCAGCTGTCCAGAGATGACAATAGCCAGGCAATCATAGGGTGGATGCTAAAGCCCTACGTAGAATGTTCTATATTTGCTCAGATTGATATACAACTCACTCACTGTCTTATAGAAATCTCAGAACTGGGTGGCTTCTGGAAGATGCATGGTCGACTTTCCAAAGCACCAGAAGGCAAGATAAGAAGCAATGAATGGAAACTAATCAAGGGGAGAAGCAACCTAGAACTAAGGAGAAATTTTCTAAGAGCGAGGACAATTAACCAGTGGAACAACTTGCCTCCAGAAGTTGTGCGTGCTCCATCACTTGAGGCTTTTAAGAAAAGACTGAACAGCCACTTCTCTGGAAATCTCCTGCTTGGGGTAAGGAGTTGGACTAGAAGACCTCCAACCAGTAATAGTTAGGCAACTCTTCCTTCATCCCAACTCATCTTCACAGTTGAAAATTTAACCAACAAATATATCCTCTGCTGTAGCCAATAGCAACCTTTTAATATTGAAATTATGTCTCTCATAACATAAAAAAAAAACATCACTTCTAGCAAGCAAGCAAGCTTATAGCAGGATCCTCAAGAGGTTCAGTGAACACAATATAATGAGATTTAATCCTTGGGGAGTTCATCAAGTGGGGAGGGAGAGAGAAATCATATCATTTTTGCTCTCCACTATATTCAGTTACCTCTAAATATAGTATGGATTTAGATCTGGGAAAAATAATGGTTAGCAGTAGAGTAAAGTGGGAGGTAGAATGACTAACAAGACAAGGAGAGCTCAAAAGGAGGTTTAACAAAGCTTTCCACGAGATTTGGCAGATGCTTCTATGGTAGATTGTCAAACTTTACACTAATCTTTCTGTAAGAGTTTTAAGGGCTGCATTCGTCCGTTTTGCTCTTTTGCGGGGTTGATGCTAGTAAATTACAGATCAGGCTTTCTGAAAAAGAGCAGAGACTTCTTAAATTACAACTAAACTGAGGAAGAATATTATTACATGGTGTTATGATGGAGGCCCAGCAGGGCTCCCCTCTTCCTTCACTTTTCCACAGCAAACACAACGATGTCAGGAGGGATAAAGTGATTGTGCTGCACCAAGAGGTTATCTAAGAACAACACCGTTCAGCTTAGAGCTCTCTCCATTGGTGGATATTCATGAAGCAGATTCTGTTTCTTAATGTCACCATAAGATCTACATTCTCATACCCAGAGAAACCCAATCAAAGATCTACAACTACCTGGGGAGAAAGGAAAACACAACATTTTTTTAAAAAAAAAACATATATAAATGCCTCACTTTATTATGTGATAGAAGAAAACATTTCTGGTGTGTTTATTCGTATGTTTGACCACAGAATCAATCACTCACTCAGTCAAATATATAACATTGCCAAAGGAGAAGGTAACAATGATGGACCCTTTGTTTTTTCTCTTACATTGCATGTAAGAAAAAAAAAAGTGTAATATAATCAAATAAAGATTTAAAGGGGACTATGAAACAACTCATTCCTATAGATACAACAGGAAAGGAGGAAGGAAGGAAGGAAGGAAGGAAGGGAGGGAGGGAGGGAGGGAGGGAGGGAGGGAAGAAGGGAAGAAGGGAGGGAGGGAGGAATAATATGCTAACTCATAGCTAAGAGTAGACCAAGTTCTCCAAATCTTCATCATCTTTGTGCAATTTGTCTGAACTCTGTAATTACTTTCTATTTAGTTGGCAATTTTTTTAAAAAGGGAACAATATCACACCATTTAAATCAGTGGGGAGTCCCAATCTGTCATTTCTCTATCAGAAAATGAAACAAATAAATGCTTTTAATTCCCCTTTACCCTTCAACTACCTATACAAATGTTTTTTTTTAAATGACCACTTGTGTTTTACATTTATGGAGGTTGGTTTTCCTTTGAATGGCATAATAATGTTTCTTACATCATACATCTGATGCTGCTTACATAAACTTTTCTGCTCCTCACCTAGCTTCCATTCTGATTCTCAGTTTCACCTTCCTTCCTTCCTTCCTTCCTTCCTTCCTTCCTTCCTTCCTTCCTTCCTTCCTTCCTTCCTTCCTTCCTTCCTTGGGATTCTTTGAACCGTCACATTCTTCGTAAGCCGAATGTATACACTTCTCTCCTTTTATGTGGCGCCAAGTTCATTGCTACATAATGCTTCCAATGGAGGTTTGGAATAAGATATTAAACAGGAAAGACTTCTAAAATGGACTGATGACCAAAGTGGGACAAAACCACTCCCATTCTCTCCCCTCCCATGGATTATGTACATTTAACATCACCTTTTTCCAGGGCTTTGCCTCAAGGCACAATCTGCTCCTAATATGTTTGGAAATTACTGTTCCATTATAGCCACACCAATATGCAATCAAATGAAAATTATAGGGGAGGGAAAGTGATTTGTCTTCTTAATGAGAGTCACCTTGCTGATTTTCTCAACGCCTTTGGCAATCATTAGCCAAGCTAGTGAAATAAACAAGAGCTAGTTACTCTTTGGGTGGTATCAGCAATCCATGGTGAGAGCAGATGGACAGCTCTCCCCATGAATCATTCTATTCAAAGCGTAAAGTCTTTTGAAATCTTGACTTCTCCTGGCAAAGGCCCCCAGTTCTGACAATGCATATCCAAGCTTTCTATCAAAGCTCCCAAGCTGCCGGGAAAGAAAGATCAAAGCTTGTGTGTCGCAAGTAAATAAGAGGATGGGACTCAGTCTGGCAGTGAAGATTGAGGCTCCCGCTGGTTTAAATGGGTTTGATATATTGTTACTGCTTAAAAAAAAAAGATCCCATGGGATCCACCAGGGACTGTTTGATTGGTAGGCATCCCGTAAACCTGATGTTGCTTGAAAAACTGAGAGCTAGCCAGACCAATCCATATCAACAAAGACAATAAGGATTGGCAAGAGGACACAGAAATAGGTTGGGGCTATCTGCTAAGCATTCCAAAATCTCTCAATGCAAGGTGAAGGAAGAAGGGACTCTTCCCAACCAGGTGATTGCAGTCTGTTCTTCAGAATGTGACAAAGTCACTGACAACTTGGCTGGCACAAGGGTGAAGATTGGAAACCAACCAAATGAGCTAGAGAATTAGAAAAGCATAGCATAACTTTGACCTTGTCTCTTCACCCTTCAGTCAACATGCCTAGTCTAGAAATTCATCAAACGAAACTATACCCATGAGGCCTTCGGGCCAATTGACATTTGATCCAATTCCAAAAGAAGTCTGCAAAAGATGAGTTCAGACCTCTGATTATCCGTCCCTCTTAGGAGCGAGAGAGAAAGTGTCAGAAAGACTAAAGGAGAGGGTAAGGAAGATAAGAGAACATTAGAATAAGAAGACACCGGGTGTGAAAGTGCAGAGAAGAGCAACCAAGGTGATTCGGGTGCTGGAAGCTAAAACATACAATGAATGGTTGCAGGAACTGGGCATGGCTAGTCTAATGAAGAGAAGGACCAGGGAGACATGATAGCAGTCTTCCAATATTTGAGGGGCTGCCACAGAGAGGAGGAAGGGGTCAAGCTATTTTACAAAGCACCTGAAAGCCAGACAAGGAATAATGGATGGAAACTGAACAAGGAGAGATTCAACCTGGAAATGAGGAGAAACTTTCTGACAGTGAGAACAATTAATTAATGGAACAGAAGTTGCCTTTAGAAGTTGTGGGAGCTTCATCACTGGAGGCTTTCAAGAAGAGATTGGATAGCCCTCTGTTAGAAATAGCATGGGGTCTCCTGCTTGGGTGTGGGTTGGACTAGATGACCTACAAGATCCCTTCCAACTCTGTTAATCTGCATCTGTACATGTGAATGTATATGTGAGAGCTTATCTTGCAAAAGTTCCCATACTTCTTCAGTTGTTCTGAAACATCAGAGGTATAAATCAGAAGCTATGAGATGATATATAAACCCTTTCAAACAGGCAAGTCAAAGATACTTGTTGCTTTTTTACATGCCTGGCATATATTTTTGGGTGTATGAAACTATAGTCCCTTGTTGCTGCATTAAGATGTCTTCTATAAGTCCCTAAAGGTCTGGACCTTTTAGTGTTTCTCTGATTTGTTGATATATTTGTCCACCAAACTGAAAGTAGGTAACAAGACAAAGGTTGATGAGATTGTGATTCTGGGTATTTTGATCTTAGTGTATTTGTGCTTTGACAAACAGCTTGCAGTAAGTGTATAGTATGCTTCATATTTACTAAATGTTTGAATCCATGGTTGATTGATGCCATGGTTGATTCGAGCTTACAACACAGAGACCAGATAGCTACAGAAGCATTTACAATAAACAAAAACAGATTTAGGGAGAGTGAAATTAGGACTAAGTGATTCTTCTGTTGTAAAATGGGAGCAGGAAGAATGCCATTTACCATTTGTTAATGTACCAATTAGTAGTAAGGAAGTGTAAGTGGATCAGAGACACATCTATTGGATTAGTCAGTACTATGCTTATGAAACTAAGTCTGCATAAATTTGCAGCCTGTAATCCTATGAAAATTATGGAGAGTTAATTCTCACAGAAGCAAAAATAAATAGCATGATGTTATGTCAGGTCTTTACCCCAAAACAAGATAGATGGAAATCCTATCCAGATCAAAAGAGAATTGCTTTTAGCCTTTTATGTATACCAAACAGGAGAAAAAAGGCATCCAAAAATGAACACCAATGATTATAAATACGACTAGGATTCTTGTACTCAGTAAGTAGTAGAATTATTTTGGAATGCTGTCCTTGCTGTTCTTCATTAGAAGGTCATGGAGATTTGTGTCTTTTTTTTAACAGTCCGACCTACTCTGAAGAAGCTTCACAAGAGATGACTAGGAAAGTCAGTGTCAAAGCAGATTTATTTTAATGAAAACTGGTGTAAACCTTCAGAAACCATCGCACATTTGAAGAAAGTTTCTTTCTCATCCCTGATATACCTATTTTCCAACAAAAAGGTGCCTTAATTTATTTTATATCTTGTTAATAGCTACTTATCACTTTATTTCAAGTGATTGCATCTATATTTGCAAGTCCTTGCATAAATGCCAACTCTTTTATTGGAAAGCATTCTGAAGTAGCCCAATAAAAATCATTTATTCTCTTAAAATATAATAAAGACTATTTTATGATTGTTTTGATAAGTTGTTACTGCTGCTCTGTTCTTTTCCCATATCTTCTACAGCTTACACCTAATCCCAGATCTGGCACAGCAATTAGACAGGTCATACTATTATCACTCCTGTTTATATTGGAAAGATAAGAAACAAAAGGAAGCTAATCAAGGAGGGAAGCAACCTTTAATTAAGAGAAAATTCCTAACAGTAGGAATAATTAACCAGTGGAATGGCTTGTCTTCTGAATTTGTGGGTGCTCCATCCCTGGAGATTTTAAAGAAGATATTGGACAGCCATTTGTACAAAATGGTATAGGGCTGTGATGGGAGAGCCATCTCTCTGGGCACACCAGCCATTACACATAGCTCTTCAAGGTTCTGGCATGTGTTTGTGCACCAGGTGGTCTTTGCACATGCATGTGCACTAGAAAGTGGAAGACCAGCTACCCGGCACGTGCATGTGCACCAGGGCACTGCTCTTCCAATTTCTGACACTTCCCTGCACGCACACGTGCATGTTGTTCCTGTTTTGGCACTCGATGCTGAAAAGGTTCACCAACATTGATATAGGGTCTCCTGCTTGTGCAGGGGATTGAACTAGATGACCTCCAAGGCTTTTCCAACTCTGTTACCGTCATACCCCTGTTGGAGTCTGACTCCGAAGAACAGGAGGAACAGCTGACAGGGAGTGGAAGTATGGCTCTGGAGGTTGTGGAGGAAACTGGGGAAGGGCACAGGCTGGCTGGGCAGTCAGAGGAAGACCCTGGCCCATCCCCTCTTCATCTTAGGGCATGCAGGGAGGAGAGGATAAGGGAGAAATGTGAATGGCGTGGTCTATGGGGGAGGAAAGGGCCTTGATCCCTTTCATGGGCTGCAGCTGTAAGGACTGTTTAAAAGGACAGACGGCACATGGGCCATTGCTGGAAACAAAGCATGAAAATATTTCTAGTCGGTCAATTCTTATCTGAGTTTGGTGTCCTTCCCATTGTGTGTATTTTGATATCTGTGGATGTTTTCAAGTCCTTATCCTGCCTTGTCTCAGTAATTGCTTCAATGTGGTTTGTGTTGTTTTTTTCTATTTATAACTTAGGTGTATTTTGAGTTTGAATGCAAGTTCTTCCTCTTTGCAACTGTTTGTGAGGGAGGTTCTTTTGTCTCCAGTCAATGATAATTGGAACTTTAAAGCCAAGTTGAAGGAATTAAAGAGACTTCACCTGTTTTTGTGACTGTGTTGCTTTTGTATCCCACCATGGGTCATCACAGTTACTATTACATTCGCCATTGCCAATCTCTTCATAGCAGAGGCCCAATTTCCACAAGGGGACTAATGTTTTTTTAAAAATGTATCCATAAAATTGGGGTAACGTTGTCCCTAGGTCGAACAATTCTGTCAATAGGCATGGGCTTGTTGCACTGACTGGCAAGGTACACGTGTTTATGAGTTGACGCACCGTTCTCATTTCCAAAGTTTCCTAGGTTTTCATCAAAAAGTAAAGCACAGCCTTCATTTATCATTTGATCTGTTTAATATCAAATTCCCAAGGCGGCTCTATTTTTTCCCTCCCACCACATGTGATTTCTAATCCCCATCCGGATCTGTTGGAGAGAGATGATGAAATTCAGAAGTGCCAAAAGTAATGGCTTCTTCTTGCATTACACAGGGGAAATCTAGGTAGGATTTTTTTTTTTTAAGTCTCTGCTATTAAAAAAAAAAAAGTTTCTAAAGTTTGTAGTAGCCTACATATCACCCTTTTATTTGGTTTGTTTTCATTTCACATGAGTGAAAGAAGTATAGAAGTGTCACAAATTAACACATTTCTTTTTCTTTTCTTTTTTCCAGAGGAGAATAATAACACCAGCTGGTTTTACGCCAGCATTTAAATTTTGTGGAATGAACAAAAAAGGAAACTGATAGATGAAATCAACTCAAGAGTTCTCACTCAAGGCAGACAGGACCAGGTTCAAATTATTATATTTTGGAGATATATGTAATAAGATCTAGCTCCCCAGGGAGCTCTGTAATGATGGGAAAGGTGGAAGGATATAGAAGAAGTGGACAACCAACAACAAGGCAGTGGATTCAATCACAGCAACAAGGGTTGCAGAGTTGACAAATTTTGAAAAGCCAGCTTGAGAACACATCACCCCATTTATGTGGTTGCTAAGAGTAAACCTTGACTTGATGGCCCATAAAGAAAATGTTGATTTGTTCATTGGTTTTTCAGGAAGGTTAGAATGTTTCAAGGGAGATATTTACTAGGCAGGTTCAACTCCTTTTTAAAAAAGACCCTGACTTTGGTAAAGTTTCAAAAACTCTGAATTGCACATAATCATCATCCTACTTTTAACCAGTGATGCATGACAACATCGGAAGAGAATTTATTTGGGTAACCTAAAATGCTGCTGAGTTTTGATTGGCATTTTCAGATGTGATTTGCAGCAGCTGTCCGTCACTATAGGATCATGGCTTTGCATCACTTTAAATGAGAAAGAGAAGAAAGTATCTGTCATAAGGACCGGATGCCAACTTGTATGCAGCTCATTAAACTTATATGTAAAGTGCTGCTTATGTAATTCCATAGTTGGAGTGCATGGGGGGAAAGAGTAAGGAATTTAGTCTTACTCAGCAAGAAATGTACCTTTTTCAAGGGGAATGTGCATATAACTTACGGAGTTGGATCTATCCATAAAGACTAATCAATAATACTGGCATTTTGGATTTTTTTCTTATTACTTTCCATGCAGCTTCATATCTTGTCTTTACAGATAAAGTTTTATAAGTAACTATAAAGTTACTTATAAAGTTTTATTTTGTCCTTTCTTTAAGTACTGATGTATCTTTCTCCACACCAATTTTCACCACTCAGGTGACTCTAATGACACAGATAAACCTCTAGATTACCTTAGTGACCTGCTAAAAGAATGCAAATGACCAGCTGTCTGCAAGGAATATAAGTCCTTCCATTTCCCACCATCCAATCAGAGCTGAGGAAGCTTATTGGCTGAGAAGTGAAATGTCTTCAAAGAAAAACCAGAAAGTCAAGTTGCCTCTTGAAAAAAGCACCTTTGGGACAGTGATGTCTTAACTTTGAAGGTCATTAAATAAATAATTGTAAGATGAGGACTGTATCCTCTGAAGAATTCAGTAGGATTGGCTGAAAAATTCAGCTCCAGATAAATGGTGAAACATTAATCCGTGTTATCCACAATCTTTATCACTTTTTGACTGTATAATTATACACTACTCTTCAGTGCAGTGAACAGGAACTACTGCTTCTGGTTTGTTGCATGTTAGCTTTTAAATATATCACTCATTTGGGACTAATTGCATCCCTTGTTTTCCTCTGTAAAACCCAAATGCATATGGCAAAGTTATGCAAACACTTGGTTATTTTGCTTCCTCTGTCATATGTCCATATATCATTGTGCTTTTTTGTTCCTCTCTAAATCATGGTTTACTTCCATTGGAAATGAAAATAACATGTGTGTGAAAGACACAGAGAGACTGATGGATAGAATCGAGATAATGTAAAGGGTCAGTACTATTTTATAATGCCTTGGTAAGGCCACACTTGGAATATTGCATCCATTTTTGGTTGCCAGTGGAGGCTAAAATACATGAAGAATGATAACAGGAATTGGGGTTGTCTAGTCTAGTGAAAAGAAGGACGGGGTGACATGACAGCAGTGTTCCAATATTTGAGGGACTGCCCCAAAGAAGAGGGAGTCAATCTATTTTCCAAAAACACCAGAAGGCAAGACAAGAAGCAACGGATGGAAACTAATCAAGGAGAGAAGCAATTCAGAACTAAGGGGAACTTTCCTAACAGTGAGAACAATTAACCAGTTGAATGGCTTGCCTTCAGAAATTGTGAGTGCTCCATCATTGGGGGTTTTTAGAAGAAGGAGACAGCAAGGAGCCTGGGCGTGGCTTAGCTCAACTGTTCTGTGCTAAAGCTGGTTGCTGCTGTGAAACTAAAACTGAAACTGAAACTCCTCTCCTCTGCTTGTGTTTTGCATTTGGAACAGATTTCTTTTCAGGTGGGTAGGGAGAGTAGAATTCCTGAGCATCAGACTAATAGAGTGTTAATAATAATATAGGAAATACTAATGCTCTGATGCTCATTTGAAAAATCCTTTCTTACTGAGCACCTAGACGTTAAGAGGAACATATATGCCAAATTTCAAGTTTGTAGGATTTACGGTTCTGGAGATTTTGTGATGATGTGTCGATAGATAGATAGATAGATAGATAGATAGATAGATAGATAGATAGATAGATAGATAGATAGATAGATAGATAGATAGATAGACAGACAGACAGACAGACAGACAGACAGACAGACAGACAGACATATTTTTTTATTTTTTTATTTTTATTTTGCCAAGCGATTATTAGATAACAGGTATAAGTATAAATATGGCTAGGAATACATGAAATGGATACGAATAAGAAAAAAGAAATAAACAATAGGACAGGGACGGTAGGCACTTTGGTGCGCTTATACACACACATATAAACACACACACACACACACACACACACATAAATATATGAATTAAATAGTCATTATCCTCAATGCCTGATCCCTGGTGTTTGCAAAACATCCAGTTCATTAGCAAGCATTGTGCAGTCTACAGATGAAATGAAGTTTACAACTCAAAATTGACAACACAATTCTCAGTGCTGATATTGGAAGAAATGGGTGAAACAATGATCTTTGCTCATACAAGCCAGCCAAGGTCCAGGAAGCCACAACTTATACAGAGAAGTAGGCACAAAATTCACAATAACACACAATTAGAAGAGATGCTTCATTGTGTATTTATTTTGCAGGGAGTATTTTTATTGGTAAACTCCAGCAGTTCACAGCACAATATAGAGTAGCGTGAATGAGGAGGCACTTCTCTTTCAAGTGTTAAAATACATATAATCAATTGCAAGGCTGATAGAAGTCCTTGGAAAAAGCGTTTCCTCCCCATTTGTGTTTTTCTGTGTGTATGTGTGTGTGTGTTAGTGTGTATTTGTGTGCAAAGTATAGACCAAAATTCTACTGGTATATATTCTCTCTCTCTCTCTCTCTCTCTCTCTCTCTCTCTCTCTCTCTCTCTCTCTCTCTCTCTCTCTCTCTCTCTTATATATATATATATATATATATATATATATATATATATATATATATATATATATATATCTTAACTAGAGTCAATCCATGGTGGGATTCAATTTTTTTTTACTACGGTTCTGTGGGCATGGCTTGGTGGGCGTAACTTGGTGGGCAGGGCAGGGGAAGGTTACTGCAAAATCCCATTCCCTCCCCACCCCACTAACCTGCTTTCCAGCTCTGTTCTCCTGTGCAGGGCAACCAAAGAAGACCCGGCTGATCAGCTGGGACTTGGGAGGCAGAGAATAGATGGGGGCGGGGCCAGTCAGAGATGGTATGTACTTAAAATTTCCACTACCGGTTCTCCAGAACTGGTTAGAACCTGCTGAATACCACTTCTGGAGTCAATCCCATAACTCTTACAACCAAAATATGACATATCCAAAAATATTATAATTGAATAGGCAAAAAAATGGATTTGAAATTGAAGGAAAGTCAACCATGAAAGGTAGATTTTTTAAAAAAACAAAACAAAACTTTACCCTAAACTTTTTAAAATAATGATATACCTTTGCAGTATTATTCCCCTTAGGAAACTTTCAAGTTTCAGTACATAGTTTGTGCCTTGTGTTTTCCTCCACTTTTCTATGCCTTATAGAATATTGATAAGTATTAATAAATCATGTGAACTAACCTGCAGGACATGGTGCAAACTACATCAATTTACTCACAGTTTTCTCCACTCCCACCTGGGTGTGTGTGTGTGTGTGTATGAGTGAAGATTTAATAGCAATTTTGTATTGTCTACCTCTCTACATATACCCGGAGGCAATATTATGAAAATGAAATAAGAAAATATACATTCTACTAACAGGGAATGTGAAACTACTGTTTTTATGTCATTCCTCATAGCAAACTGTCAACTTCAATAGATAGCAATCTAAGGGTTTCCTCCTTTCTGTTAACATTAGCATAATGTTTGGCTAAATGACCATCTTATAAATTAGGAGGGAGACACATGAAAAAATAGAAGAGTCATTTATAGGACTTTAAGGAAATAGTTTCTATATCTTTATACATTTACATTATTTTCAGCTTCTATCTGCAATAGTCCGTCCTCCGTTACAGCAACTAGTTTCAGGTTTCAAATATTGACTCACACACAGTTACAGCAATATCTCCCAGTTTACTCATCAAGAGATAATAGCATGCTAAACAAAGCCTCAGACGCTTGCCAGAAATGTTTCAAATAGGACCATATAGATGAATAATCCAGAATCAGTCCAAAATTCTGAGATCTGGATCAGGGTTTGCAAGCAATTCAAAGGTTAGAGACTCAACATTTCTGACCTAAACAGGGACATCACTGAGCGAGCCAAAGATCAGAAGTTGCTTTCAATGCAGATGAAAGCTGCTTCTTGACCCAGGTGGTAGCCAGCTTTCATCAATCAAGAGATTTGCTCTCTTGCTTGGCAAGGAGCCCAATAGAACAATGTTGCTTTGCTCTTCACTCTACTCACCGAGTTTGAGGGCTAGGAGGCCTAACATCTTCAAAATCATCTGACTCTTATGTCTGGTCAGCATAAAGTGATTCTTGTTTTTTTTTTGACTCTTGAGACTGACATTCCATAGGTTTTGCTGTAGCGTCTTCTTCAACTTGAGTCCTGGGCCATGATGACAGCTCATCAGGGATGGGATCCAACTGGTATAACTACCGGTTCTTTTGCTCTGTGATGCGTGGACATGCACGAGTCACAGAAGCGCAATTTACAACCTGCCAAGCTGCCCGGACAGCTGAGCAGCTCTGCGTGCAGGTGTGCAGCAGTGGGAAAAGCCCTTTATTCCTGCTTTTTCAACCGCAGCTGTGCTGTACAAAGCAGCTGTGGTTGAAAAAGCAGGAAATAAAGGATAGGTAAGAGTCTGGGTGGGCAGGTGGGCCAAAACATCAGCAGACACAGAACCGGTTCTGTGTCTGCTGCTCTTCAGAGCTACCAGTTCTGTAGAGCTGGACAGAACCAGTAAATCCCACCCCTGCAGCTCATCTGTTCTGACCAAGGCTTCCTGACACCGTAATTAAGCATACACTTAGTTAAAACAACTCTTATTTTATTTCAGTGCTGGGAATTATGTTCATTCCCAGCCCATAATGAGTCCCAAACAGTCCCTCGAGATAAGCACCCACCTTTCTCTCCTTTGAATTGCTGCCAACAACTAAAGTGCCACATTAACTGGAAAACAACAACAACAACAAGTGAAGTACAAAGTCCACACAGAGCTCCAAGGTTTAATCCAAACAGAGCAAACAACTTTGCTTCCTGCAAAGGTTTCTCTACCTTTGCACCTCCTTTATATCTTATGGGAGGGGCAATTACTTCCAAGCCTTACTCCCAAATCACCCCTTTTGTCTCAGCTGCTCTTGCCTTCTAGCAGTTTTGCACACACATACACTGGGAACAGGCTCCCCTTGTTCCTCTATCTTGCTGCTGCCAGACTCTGGAGGCTCCGGAGTCAGCACCCCACTCCCAGACGGTTCTGGCCCCATCTCTGCATCTGATGCAGGACCCTCATCTGAGTCCTCCCCAGACTGGTTCCCGTTCTTCCCCACTGTCGGATTCCACTGCCGTCTACACAGGCTGCTGGAGAACCACAACATCAAAGGGGCCAATCATCCTCAGCTTAATCTATCTCACATTGTCACTGTTGAGGGAGGGAAATAAAGGGATGGAGCATTATGTATACAATTTTAACTCCTGAGCCAAAGACCCTAACTCCTAAAAGGAAATACGTTCCTAAACACTTGTTTATATTAGACAATATATCTCTAATTCAGGTTGACCAAACACATGGAGGCTTCCTTTTGCAAGTTATATTAAACATTTGTGAGAGTTTTTTAATCACACCTACTTAAAATGTATTAGTCTATCAAAGCATGCATTAACAAACACATAGCATGCTTAATACCAGAGGTTCGATACTTTCTAAAAAAGTACTCTGAATGAAAGAGAAACTTTTAAAAGGGAAATTATGTGATTATGACCCTCTTTTTCCTTGAACACTTTTCCTTTTGTCATTGTTAAAAGCAACAAATGACTCATTTCTCTCTAGTCTCCAGAACATTATATTTTTGTCTGGTGTTTTGGTGGTTGGATGCATTCCCAGTTTTAAAATATGGGGAAGCATTTTATGTAGTGATGGTAATGTGGATCCAGGCATCTTCAATGTGAAAAATGAAATTGTAAACAGGGACCGGGAGGAGGAGGAGGAGGAGGAGTTGGGTTTCCTTTTTGTGTGGTTTTTTTAAAATTTATTTTAAGAGGAGGAAACAAGAGCTTCCCATTTAACAACAGCAGCAATAACAAAAACACGGGGTGTCTTTATTCTACTTTGTAATGCTGCCTTTTTAAAAATTGAAGTCGTCTTTTATTTCTTTATTTTTATTATTAGTTTTATATGTTTTCATTCATAAACATTTTTTCAATCACAGTGCATTGACAGAGCATTATTTACAAATAGAACACGACCGCATCAACATGATGGAAACGTCCACTACAAAACACACGTCCAATGCTACCGCGTTCGGGGGAACCGACGGGCACAGGAGACCATTGGCCTGCGACAAAAATCAACGAAATGGTCCACGCGGAAAGCACGGCCGTGTGAAAAAACGCAAGCGGGGAACAGAGGACTGCCAGACGCTCAAGGTGGCCACCTGGAACGTGGATTCGCTGACTGGACGCTCGACCGAGATCGTCAGGGCCATGCGGGACAGGAAGCTGGACATCTGCTGCCTCCAGGAAACTCGCTGGAAGGGCAACAAGGCTACGGCTATAGACGGCTACAAGATCATATACACCAGCTGTAAGGAAAACCGCGGCGGTGTAGCTGTGGTTGTCAGTCCAAGCTGGCAAAGTTCCGTCGCAGAAGTTAAGCGCCTCACAGAACGACTGATGATAATCGTCGTAGCAACCGAGAGGCAGCGCCTACACATCTTGTCCGCCTACGCCCCTCAGACCGGATGTCACGAGGAGGAGAAGGATACCTTCTGGGAACTGCTCGACATCCAACTCAGGCAGATCCCACACGAAGACGACATCATAATCTCGGGCAACCTGAATGGTCATGTAGGGCGGGACAAAAACGGACACCAGTGCCACGGTGGGCACGGCACAGGCGATACGAATGAGAATGGCCAGAGGATCCTGGACTTTGCCGACTCCCATGATATGACCATCACGAATACCTGCTTCATTAGGTGAGAATCTCAACTCCTCACCTACCATAGCAGAAACGGGAGCCACCACACACAGATCGACTACATCATCGTACGACGAAGAGCCGCTAAAAACGTGCTCAACGCCAAGGCGTACCCGTACGAATCGAGCAGTCAGCACAGGCCGCTGATGGCGAAGATCAGGATCAGCAAGCCCAAGACCAGGATTGACAAAAGAAATGCAGACCAGCCACGAATCAAGTGGTGGAACCAGAAGAAGATGGCGGGACCCCTCATCAAACCGGAGCAGTTCCCGCAGATGGTCGACGGGCCACAGGAAGCGTGGTCCATGCTGAAGAGCACTGTTCACACTGCCGGCTGCCAACAGCTTGGTTGCACCAAGCCAGGACGGAGACGCATCGAACGAGATACATGGCTCTGGACACCGGAAGTACAAGATGCCGTACACCTGAAGAAACGGCTCTACAAGGCCTTTCTTCAGGACAAGACCAGCGAGAAGCTCTGCGAATACAAGGCGGCCAAAAAGGCAGCCAAGAAAGTAGTAGCGACAGCCAGAAGCTCCCACTACGATGACATCTACGAGAAGCTGAACACGCGAGAAGGCGAGAATGAGATCTACCGCCTAGCCAAAAGCAGACACAGGAAGACCCTGGACATTGACCAGTTTCATGGGATCAACGACGAAAGGGGAAATTTGATCGTCAACCCCAGAGACGCTGCGGAGAGGTGGCGGCAATACCGAGAAGATCTCCACCGAGGAGTTCCCACACCCACGAACCCCGCGAGGTGACCCAGTTGAAGGCCCAGTCTCAGGCATTTATGCCAGCGAGGTCGCCGACGCCATCAAGGCCATGAAAAACGGTAAGGCAACAGGACCAGACGACATCCCTGCCGACTTCTGGAAAAAGGCACTACCGGGCTCGGCATTGTGGCTGTGCAAGCTGTTCAACAACATCGTCTCCACGGGAAAAGTGCCACACGACTGGTACCGCAGCACCACTGTTCCGATCTGGAAGGGAAAGGGCAGCCCAGCGGACTGCTCCAACTACAGACCGGTCAGGTTACTGTCACACACTATGAAGATCTTTGAACGCGTCCTTGATAAGCGCATTCGGAACACCGTCGACATCAGCGTCAACCAGGCTGGATTCATCAAGAACTGCGGCACCACCGACGCCATCTTCGGTGTGCGGATGCTGATGGAGGCTCACAGAGAGAAGAAAATCCCGCTCCACACCGCCTTCCTAGACTTGGAAAAGGCCTTCGACCGAGTCCCGCACGATCTCATCTGGTACGCACTGCGAGACCACGGCGTGCCTGAGCTGCTCGTACAATGGGTCCAACTCCTATACAGATGTCACAAAAGCCGTGTAAAAGCGGCAGCTGGGATATCAGAGGAGTTTAATATTACCGTCGGCGTACACCAGGGCTCTGCTCTCTCACCACTGCTGTTCATTCTGGTGATGGACACAATTACACACAACCTGTACACGCCCGCCCCATGGACGCTGCTCTACGCCGATGATGTGTTCCTGGCCAACCTGTGCAAGGCTGAACTAGAGCACCGAGTCCAACAGTGGCACGACCGCCTCGAGCAGTTCGGGCTCCGGCTGAGCCTAAAGAAGTCCGAATACCTGACCACTGACAATGAAATGACAGGCTCCATCCACGTGAACGGGCAGGAGCTACCGCGCGCCTCCACCTTCAAGTACCTGGGAACTACTCTTGGGGAAGAAGGCCTACTACAAACTGAGGTGGCAGCCAGGATCAATGCAGCGTGGGGCAAATGGAAGTCCGTCACGGGCGTCCTCTGTGACAAGAAGATGCCGATGCGCCTGAAGGAGAAAATCTATAACTCTGTGGTGCGCCCGTGGCCATATACGGCGCAGAGTGCTGGCCGACGACCAAAGAAGTCGAAAGCAGACTCCAGATAATGGAGATGCGAATGCTCCGATGGTCGGTAGGCCTCACCCTACTCGATCGCGTCAGGAACGAAGAAGTGCGTAGACGGTTCAACGTCATGCCCATCCCCACGGTCATGAGGCAGTCCCGGCTACGATGGTTCGGCCACGTGAGCCGCGCCAAGGAAGAATCCATCATCAAATCTGTAATGAAGGTGACTGTCGGAGGAGCGAGACCGTGTGGTAGACCTAAACAACGCTGGATGGACACGATCAAGGCCGATCTAGAGATCGCGAAGGCAGACCCGACACACGTGGCAGACAGAGAGGTGTGGAAGCAGTACTCAAGGACATTAGCGGACCTCGCCCGAGCGCGAGACAAACGCTGAAGAAAAAGAAGAAGAAGAAGAAGAACACGACCAACATACATTGGTGAGAAATCTCAACATACAAACTATTAGCAATAGTAATGGTTTAATAACAATATTAATAATATGCCTTTTTAACCACTTAGCCTATTGAACTGTTAACATCTTATTTTTGCTTGTAAGTTTTTAACCTTACAGTTAGGCATTTTATGTATTATGTAGTTCTTGCTATGATGCTGTAAGCCACTGAGAGCCATCGAGTTGAAAACGGTTGAGTAGAAGTTTAACAAATAAATATAATGAGTTTTAGATGTTTTTAGACTCTTCATTCTGCTGATTTTTTTTCCCCTTTATTGGCTGAGTTCACTTTCCAAGCAGGTCTGGTGATGAGCTGTAAGGTTATTTTTACAATATATTATGATAGATCTGTATTAACCTTGGTTTAGTTTGTGCGGTTAAACATTTTGGGCAAACTCAGCCTTCCATTGATGGTTCATTGTTATTATTTATTATAGCCAGAAAACAGATTGTGTACATTGAACTTAGGTATCTAACATCTATTTCTCTATCTGTCAGAAGTAAGTATACGTAGAAAATATACAAGGTCTATTTTAATTGTATTTTGTACTGTATTGTAGCTTGTATTGTAATTTACTATTACCATAAATTACCTTTCTCTAAAAAAGTTCAAGGTGTCATACTTAATTTCCTTTTCCCAAAGGTTGCTGCACTACAACTTTATAGATCATGTAGGCTAAGAATCACCCAGATATATGTTGGAAAGGACAAATCAACTGCTTATTTCCCCTCTTTCTCCATGACATTCAATTGTAAGAAAGTAAAGTTTTTAACATTTCTTTTAAAAATGAGAAGATAGTTTATCTTACACATTGCATTGATTGAGGAAGCTGTTTTTTCTTTTATTTGTTAATTAAGAGATATCCAAGGGATGTGTGTATTACAAACATGCAAATAGCTTGTTTATATATTCTTTCTAAGAACAGGAAGCCTTCTGGAAATAACAACTAACATCAGATGGGCAGTAGTATTCAGATCATTATTTGGATACATAGCTAATATATTTACTTCTGCTGTAGAAAATGTATGCCACTCACTAAGGAATTCAGCTCAGGACTTACCTGGGTACGATGGCTAAATTAAAACTAAATGAAACTGATGAACTCTCAGCTCCTACCAGGTACAAATAACTGCACTGGTTTGCTAAAGAGCATTAGTCATTTACATGTTTATTTATGGTTCCCTAGGATACACACATTTTATTAAACACCCCACAAGCACAAAAAAGCAATCTTTTTTGAAAGGTAACAATGCATAAGATTTGCACGGTTTCCTACCACAAAGAGAGTACTTGACAAGGTAGGCAGGAAAAGGTTTTGTTTGGTAACTTCTAGGGTTTCTAACGAGAAAGGGTCTGTTGCAAACTATGGAACTAAATTATGTGTTTGGAGGGATATACCCTTTTACCAGTATTAACTCGGACTCTATATATCCAAATTTAGCAGCTAGGTAATACAAATACTTGTCTTCGTTGTATCATTTCTCCCCCTGACATTGCAATTCTTGCTTTATAAGAATGCATAACCCACCATTGTTATTTGTTTTTGTTTTTTGGGCTGGGGAAGCCCATCCCTGAAAGTCTGGCACAGGGGTCTTCAAAGCTTTAAGACTTGTGGACTTCAACTCCCAGAATTCCTCCTCCAGTCATGTTAGCTGAGGAATTCTGGGAGTTGGAGTCCACAAATCTTAAACTTGCCAAGTAGTACTGGTTTGCCCACTTCAGTTAACCAAGTTTCCTGAATGGCTATTACATCAAATCTAGAGAGAAAGTTTATTAGTCCACTATCAACCATCCCTTTCCAGCCAGCCACATTCCAGGTCAACATCTGTATGGGATTCCCAGGGGTTAGATGGTCTGGCTTAGTTGGTTGGCTAGGTGGTACGAATGCTGGATGTCAACTTGACCTAAAATGTACACCTAACATTAAAAATGTCATCAAAAAAAGCACAACAAAGAATGTTCTTTCTGTGCCAACTCAGAAAGCTCAAACTGTCCAAGGAGGTGCTGATCCAGTTCTACAGAGGAATTATTGACTCTGTCATCTGCACCTCTATAACTGTCTGGCTTGGTTCTGCAACCCAACAGGACAGACACAGACTTCAGAGAGTAATTAGGACTGCAGAAAGAACAATTACTACCAACCTGTGTTTCATTGAGGACATGTATAGCGCATGAGTCAAAAAGAGGGCTGTGAAATATTTATGGACCCCCTCAGTACCCTCAAAACAATGCTATAGAGAACTGCACATCAGAACAACCAGACCACAAGAATATTTTTCCCAAACGCCATCACTCTGCAAAAAAATAATTCCCTCAACATTGTCCAACAATTTACTAAATCTGCATTACTATTACTATTAATCTTCTCATCGTTCCTATCACCCACCTCCTCCCACCTGTGACTGTATGACTGTAACTTTGTTGCCTGTATCCTTATGGTTTACATTGACTGTTTCCTAGTATGATTTGATTGCTTACTGTAATCTATGACTATCATTAAGTGTTGTATCTTATGATTCTTGATGAATGTATCTTTTCCTTTTATGTACACCGAGAGCATATGCACCAGAACAAATTCCTTGGGTGTCTAATCACAGCTGGCCAATAAAGAATTCATTCATTCATTCATTCATTCACTCACTCACTCATTCATTCATTCATTCATTGACGTTGGAGCTGGGTTCACATTAACTATGTTTCCCATATCAACACAATCATTGTGAGGTTCAATATTTCTCCTCATGCGTTGCAGAACTTCTTGTTGCTCCTCTTTATCTGGACTGCCAATGTGCCTCTGCTTTTGCTCTAAGATTGACATTTTTCCAGGTGGGCAGGTACTCACCTGAAGAAATGTCAATCTTAGAGCAAAAGCAACAGCACACTGGCAATTACTGCTGATCAAGTAACGGTAAGCAGAACTTTGGGAGGGTTACCTTACAAAGAGGGAATGTGAAGAGAAGATATTTGCAGGGAAGAAGAAAAAAACACTGGGGATATCATTCAACAGGCCAGAATTCCTAATCCACCATTGACATGAAAAAAATAAATAAATCCATTTCTGGTGTGCCAATCTCTTCCCGTCACGCTGCTAAAAAAAAACCCAATGTAGGTCTTTCTTCTTTAGACATGACTATTTCTGTTGTGTGTAATCGGCTTCAAACTCCAACAGGGAAACAATGTGTGCACAATTGCCTGGCTGCCTGACAACATTTCTGATTTCAGAGAGGAAACAAGACACTTCAAAGTGTCAGTATTCATCACTGCAAAGCGACTGCAAAGCAGACTTTTGATATTAGTTGCTGATTTGCTATTGACTTCTTACTCTTTTGTTGTTTCTCTGCTCTGTTTTGGGTCTCATTGTCTTCATCTTGGCTTTATAAGCCTTTTTCATACCTTCAGAGCAGGGGTGGGATCCAAATTTCTTAACAACCGGTTCTATGGGTGTGCCCTAATTGATGGGTGTGGTTTGGTGGTCATGTGACTGGCTGGGCATGGCTTGTATGTAAATATTGTAAATATTTAAGTAAATATTGAATTTTTTTTTATTTAAAAAAAGAGCAACTTTTACCCCAAACGAGGCAAAGTAGGCAGGCAGTTTAAATTGCTTGCAGAATCACAGAGTCACTCACAGATCTACTTTTCTGCAATCTGCTGCCTGAGTCTGTACTGAAAAATAGAAGCTTCAGTCCTAAGGAAGGTTCAGCTCTGCTCTCAGGACAGTGGTGTGAATTGACGGTTCTCCAAACTTTGCAGAATCATAACAACCGGTTCTATAGAACTGGTCCAAACCAGTAGAATCCCACCCCTGCTTAAGAGCCAACGCATAAGGTCTCTTGTCTTTCCTGTCCTTATGGTAGTTTTTTGGTTAATGACCTTTCCCTGTTAAGACTTTTTTTAACCAGTAATCCTGTTGTGCCACATGTGTTGGCTCCAACTACTCTGCATTCAAAACATCTCTGTTTTAAATGGCCCATTATGTGCTCGCAATGGCCTTTCTCCTCCAAAAAAATTGGCTGTCCTCAAGCCTGAAATGGGTTGTTTTGCACATATTTGAGGCTCTTGAAGTTCAAAACCTGCTCTTTTGACACTCTCTGCCCACCTAACAGCACGTGTTGCACTTCAGACAGAGTGGTTTCATACCTGAAGTGAGTCGTTTTGGAGTCTCAATGGCTTGCTCAGAATTAAACATGGGTTAAAAAGCAATAGCAATGGCATTTAGACTTATTACAATGCTTTACAGCCCTCTCTAAGTGGCTTACAGAGTTAGCCTCTTGCCCCCAACAATCTGGGTCCTCATTTTATCCACCTCGGAAGGATGGAAGGCTGAGTCAACCTTGAGCCTGTTGGGATTCAAACTGCTGAATTGCAGTCAGCCAGCAGTCAACAGAAGTAGCTTGCAATACTGCACTCTAACCACTGCGCTACCGAGAATCAACGGTTTTGCCACAAACCTACTTTGCAAAGGCTTAATTAGTATATCTAATGAATGAAATAACTTTTATCAAGGGCTCAGGTTACACATAAGATTCCTAACAATTTGTAAATTGAGTGATGAGGGAGGATCCCAAAAGGAACCCAAAATAATCTAAGATAAAAAATAAATAAACAACAACATCTCAAGTCTTGTGGAATGTTTGCTGCAGGTTCTCACAGCCTTTGAGTAAAATATGATCACATTATGGTCAGATACAGACATCCCTTAACTTACAATGTCAACTGAGTCCAAAATTTCTATTGTTAAGCAAGACACATGTGAATTTTGCTCCGTTTTCTGACCTTCCTTGCCACAGATGTTAAGTGAATCACTGCAGTAGTTAAGTTAATAATGTGGTTCAGTGGTGGGATTCAATTTTTTTTACTACTGGTTCTGTGACCGTGGCTTGGTGGGCGTGGCAGGGGAAGGATACTGTAAAATCTCCAGTCAAAGGTGGTATTTGCCGCTTCTCCGAAACTACTCAAAATTTCCGCTACCAGTTCTCCTGAACTGGTCAGAACCTGCTGAATACCACCTCTGACATGGTTGTTAAATGAATGACCTTGGAACAATGCAATTGTCATCAATATCAGTCAGTTGCCAAAAATTTGAATTTTGATCATCTCATCATGGGGATGCAGCAATGGTCATAAGTATGAAAAACGGTCATCATTCACTTTATTCAGACAAAAGAAACCTTATATGGTCATTGTGTAGATAAAACATGGAAAACTTAAATATTCAGAGTTTGGTTCAGACTTTTTATATATGAAAAACAAAGAAAAAAAGTTTTCTTTTGAAAAAAAAACGGACGCAAAACAAAGGATTTTCAGTCTTGAATGCAGAGAGCTTTTGCAGCCAAGGTTTAAACTTTGTTATCTCACAAGTGCACTTTTCTGTAAAAATCTCCCTTTGTAATATTTTTTTTCCCTTTTATGCATTTTAGCCCAACAGTAAGCTTTTATCAATGAATAATAGATAGGTTTCCATTTAAATACAAGAAAAATGTTTGCTTCTTAACTAGAAAAAGTTCCTTGTCTCATGTTAGGACAAGCTAGGTGTGTTTATTAGTATTTTAAGATTAACAGAAAAGCACAATGATGAAATTGCCTGCTGAAACATTAGACTTTCTTGATAGCTTTTGTGAATGAGAAAGAACAGATGTATTATAAAGGTAGCATAATCAGGGGCCCTGAGGTGAAAAATAAAGATGGCTTAAGTGAGGTCCATTGGAACTATCCTTTTAAAAACTGAAGAATTATTTTGTCACAATGAAGGATATCCTCCTTTACATAAATCAGGAAAATCAAAAGAAATTGTGTCTTTTTATAACAACAGAAACCAGCTCATGTTTTCACAGTGGGGAATGACACTGTTTTCTAAGCTTGTTTTATCCGTCTAACTTCACTCAATCTTGAAAGAGTTTTGAAATAAACCAGCCTGTGGCTTAGCGTGGTCCAGTTTCTGAAATTAAAAAAGATGCAATCCTAAAATTTCGTTGGGGAAAAAAAAAAACATATTAAAGAGCTATGCCACATTGGCTTTGTGTCCAAAGCTGAATATTTTCTTTTGCTCAGTTCTATCAATGAATCCATGCTTATAAGTATAGAATATATTAGAATATAATATCTAAGGAATATAATATAACCTTATATTCAGGCGGTGAAGCACACGTATGATAATACCACTGAGGTTTCTATTTATATTTTTTACTGTTGACTGTTATGAGTCGGTGAGGAAATTTAGACTGTTGAATCTTGTCCCAAGCGGAATCCAAATTCAAGAATACCAGAAGTTAGATTGGTCCAGCCCTTGCTTCAAGCCATTCAATTAATAGTAATTTATTGACTGATTAGTCTTGCAACCTTAAAAATAAAGGAATAAAGTAATAAAATAAAGTAAAATAATAAAATAAAATAAATAATACATAGTCTAATTTCAGAAAAAGACAGGCAGAAATAAAATGATAAAATATAGATGTGTTAATACAAAGAGACAGTAATCAGATTATAAGAATCTCCCTTATAGAGTACCCTAATTCATTCAATGTATTAAGTTCACAGGGTGACTGCCTTAGTTATAAACTTAGCACTTCTTCATACAATATGTACATTTAAGTCCAGGAGGAAATATCTCAATCTGAGCTTGAGATCCCAGGTGAGTTGATCTTTCCAACAGGGATGATAAGACTCTAAGCCTAATGTGGGTATATCAGGGATTGGATTCTACCTGGTCGCACCGGTTCTATAACCAGTTGTTACAATTCTGTGCAGTTCAGAGAACTGGCAAATCTCATCATTGGCTGGCCCCACCCTTCCCCTCCCTGCCCAGTCACTCCTTACCTGGCATGCACGCCATCCAACTGGCCATTTTTCCTTTTTTTCCCTCCCACCATCAGCTGTTTCAACTATCAGCTGTGCCGGGAGATTTAGATTAGCTAGAAAGCAGGAAATCGTTGGATTTCTTGCTTTATAGCTAATCTAAAAGCAGAGCTGAACCTTCCTAGCTTCTATTTTTCAATGCAGACTCAGGTAGAAGATTGCAGAATGGTAGATCTCTAAGTGAATCTGTGATTCTGGGAGCAATTAATCTGCCTGCCTGCTTTGCCTGATTTTGGGTAAAAGTTGCTCATTTTTAATAAAAAAATTCAATATTTACATAAATATTTACAATATTTACATACAAGCCATGCCCAGCCGGTCACATGACTACCAATCCACACCCAGTCAACAAGCCATGTCCATCCAGCCACATGACCACCAAGCCAGACCCACAAATTAGGCCACACCCACAGAACCAGTTGTTAAGAAATTTGAATCCCACCTCTCGGGTGTATAATTGACAAAGTCAAACAAAATATGAGAAATATGTTCACTGAATTACTCATGGTTGAACTGTACGGACAATAACTGTGTCTAGATTTTCCAAGGCACAATTAAGTCAGCTGTTGGTACAACTTGAATTGTTTGAGATTGCTCAACAAGAAGAACGTATCAACATGCTGAGTCAAATGGACTGCTGATATTACTACTGACATTAGCCAAAGACAACACAAGTTTTGCAGACTACTGGAGAGAAACATTAGATGATAGCTCTTTAGCCTCCCTTTCCAAACTGGTGTGTTCCGGATAATGTATAGCTGCAAGGAAGTCAATTGAGCTTGAAAGTTTAACATCGCTGAAAATCACTGAATGCCAAATCCAGTTACTCTTGCAACCAAGTTTTGGAAGTTATTGCCAAACTATTTAGTTAATTCCTCTTCAGGCAGAGGCCAGTTGAGCAGTCAGAGGAGGACCCAGGCCCATCCCCTCTCCATGCTAGGGCACACAGGGAGGAGAGGATCAGAGAAAAATGTGGTCTACTCATGAGAAGATGGCCATGATCCTCTTCATGGGTTGCAGGTGTGAGATCTGCATAAGAGTTTGGACCTGTGTGTTAGCAAACGCTGGAGACAAGCGTGTTTTTTTCCTGGATGAGGTTTATCTTGGTTGGCATTCTTCCAACAGACTGTACCTGGTTATCTTCTTGAAATTAATTATCCTGGACTGTCATGGAACTTTCTTCAGTGGGTTTGTTTTGGTTTTTGCTTCATTATCTGAATTTGAATTTGAACTGTATTTCTTTCATTTGGAATGTTATTCTGAAAATAGTTTAATCTCCAACTGTGAACAATTAAACAGTGAAGCCAAGTTGAAGGCATTAAAGGACCTTTATTTATGTTTGGGTTTTTGTTATATTTGTGGTACATGCTGGATCATCACAGGCAAATTTCCCTTTGCTGGGTCTCATGGCTGGCAGCCATCCAGGGTGTCAAGTGAAAACTAGGGGACTTATAGGCTTCCCAGAGAAGTAATGTTTTGACAGGTCATTAGAGTGCCATTTTGCTGATGGATGTCATAATCTGGAATCTGGAATCATCTCTCCAGAAGTGAATCTCAAGCAACTAAGGCCAAAAAATCTGAAACGAAGGCAATTTTTTTATAGATGTGGGGTTCAAATTAACGATCACCAAATGTTCATTGACAAGACCATCCATCATTTCATAGGACACCTTCTCAGCAATGATTAAACCATATTTTCTGATTTAGCTGTTACAGGAAACTGCTAATTAGCTATAATAGAAACTGAGAACAGAACCAAAACTGGACCCATACTGTTGTATGTTGACAATTTTCATCCAGAGAAGAAAAGGGCAGCAAAAATGGTTTGGTTTGAGAAAAACAGAGGAGTTCAGATATGAAATATAGGCTTGTTAGCAAATAAAACGTGGCTTATATTCTAAAAGAAAATGATAGGAAATACAAATAAGTAAAAACAGCAAATGAAATGCCAGTGATTTTTATTAAAAAATAAGGTGTATGGGGAAAGGGAGGGAAAAAAGAAACAGTTGAAGATTTCCAGAAACTGGAAACTGATTATTACAACATTCCTAATAATGAGAATTGCCAAGCTACTAATGAATAGAGTCATAGTTTACAACTATTGCTGACATCTCCTGTTGTCATTTAGCAAACTAATTGCCCCTTTTGTCAGGTATGAATTTCTGATAGCAGCAATATTAAAAGTAAATTATGTCTAGCCAAGAAGACATGCTCATTGTGGATGGATGGTAGTTTCTATTTTTCTTTAAGAGAAGAAAACAAAATTAAAAAACAAAACAAAACAAAATCATACTGGTGTTTGTTTGTTTTTCCAAGTCTTTTTGCACCATTTATTCAGAGTTTGGAAAGCGCTTAACGTTGTCCTTGTCCCACTTCAGAAACAAAAGGAGGAAGGAAGACAGCTAAGTTAGGAAACAATTTCCCCACCACTGGGAAATATATGAAGAATATATTGTCATTTAGGGAGGGGACCAGAGGTGGTATTCAGCAGGTTCTGACCAGTTCTGGAGAACCAGTAGTGGAAATTTTGAGTTGTTCCAAGAACCGGCAAATCCAATTTCTGACTGGACCTGCCTCTATCTATTCTCTGCCTCCCAAGTCCCAGCTGATTGGCTGGGTCTTCTTTTGTTGCCCTGCACAGGAGAACAAAGATGGAAGGCAGGTGAGTGGGGAGGGAATGGGGATTTTGCAGTAACCTTCCCCCAAGAGTGGGGAAAGAATGGGATTTTGCAGTAACCTTCCCCCAGGAGAGTGGAGGGAATGGATATTTTACAGTATCCTTCCCCTGCCACGCCCACCAAGCCATACCCACAGAACCGGTAGTAAAAAAAAAAAAAAAAGAATTCCACCACTGGAAGGGACAGTACATTTTTGGCTGTTCTTCTCTTCAAATGATATTAGGACCAGCTACCTCTTGCAAAGGGATGGAAGGGATAGAACAAAGCTCATCTCCAAAAGGAAGACAAAAATAGGTCCCAGAAAACCTTAAATGTTCTCAAGTATGGTTCTTTGCTTCCTCAAGTAGGAAATTTGGTTTCTCGGGTCCTAAGGGCGTGTTGTATTGAATACCAAATCCATTAGAGATAATGACCATGATCAAGATCTCTCCTGCCTAAATCTTAGCTTTCAGGTTAGAGAAAATAACTAAGGAATGTTATCAGTCTTCTTCCTTTCTAGTTACAGCTGAAAGTCACTTCCTATTAAACTGGAAGAGAAGAGGTCAAGCAAAAATAAAAAGAGAGGAACCATTGCTCTTAGGCAAAGCTTCAACACAATCAGAAAAGACACTCAGGTTTACATTTGCACACATTAGCTTTACTGCAGAGATGCCCATTAGAAGTATTTACTGATTGTCATTTACACTAAAAATGTAAATCTTTTTCACCCAGCTTGCTGATTTCTAGAGGCCTAAGTGCATTCCACTTCATTGGATATGCACATCTTCAAAACCCATTTTATTTATTTGAGTGATTCTCACAAAATTTGGTTGTTGTCTTTGCATCTTTATACAGCTCAAAGAACATTGATCTATCTAGATTAGGGCTGTCCAACCTTGGCAGCATTAAGACTTGTTGACTTCAACTCCCAAATTCCCCCCAGTCAGCAGCTCTGATCTAGAAGATAAAGGTTTCGTCCACTCCAGAATAAAACCTCCACCTTCCAAAGTTGTTCATCTCAAATTTCCTGTAACCTTTGTTTCCTAGGTGAAATTATTAGCTTGATCCAATAAGGTAAAATGAAAGTCTTTTCCTGTTTTGAACTCAAATCCATTAAAAAGTCCCAAAAGCACTTTTGAGAGAGTTGAAACATTAAAAAAAAAACCTTAATATTTCTTATACATCTTGCATTTTGATAAAGCAACTGCAGAATTGGTGATTATTCACTTCTTGTTCCCTTTCTACGTGCTGTACAGTTATTACTACCTTCAAAGAATAAAGCATTTCTTAACCAAGACCTACCTTTTAGGATTGTCATTCTTTGGACATGGCTATTCACAATAGCAGGACTGTAGGCTACATTGAGAAATTGAAGAAGAAGAAAAAGCTAAAAACAAATAATGGAAATGGTGCATCTAGCTAGCAGTTGATCAATTCAATGATTTGATTTTTGCAATTGATTTGGTTTTTCATTATTCTTTGTTGATTCTGATGATGTTTCATCTATGATATTTTATGGTGCTTCTCAAACCTTTCTGACTCTATATAGTTGTTGGCAAACAATTGCAATCAATCAATCCGTTAATAAGATGTTATGGCTTGTAAACAAACCATTGCTATAAAAGAAATGATGTTGAGACTCTAGAAAAAGTGCAGAGAAGAACAACCTGGATGATTAGGGGACTGGAGACTAAAACATATGAAGAACGGTTGCAGGAACTGGGCCTGGCTAGTCTAGTAAAGAGAAAGACGAGGGCAAACAGGAGAGCAGTCTTCCAATATTTGAGGGACTGCCAGACAGAGGAGGGTGTCAAGATATTTTCCAAAGCACCCGAAGGCCATACAAGGAACAATGGATGGAAATTGATCAAGGAGAGATTCAACCTAGAAATTTCTGACAGTGAGAACAATCAACCAATGGAACAGAAGTTGCCTTCAGAAGTTGTAGGAGCTTCATCACTGGAAGCTTTCAAGAAGAGACTGGACTGCCATCTGTCAGAAATGGTGTAGGGTCTCCTGCTTGGGGAGGGTTTGGACTAGATGACCTACAAGATCCCTTCCAACTCTGTTAATCTGTTAAAAGGGTGTGTCAGGTGCAAAGAATCAGAACCGCACAATACGTTCCAATTGAGCTGATTTACTGTTCATTCTTCTAGAGAGGAATCTACTCAACTAACAGTCAACACAAAATTGGTGCTAGGTAAGAGTCAACAGTATTCAAGAAGGGTTAGACATAATTTGTAAGCATGTAATGATTCTAGACTGATTCCTCCCTTGACTCCAACCCCAGCCTCTGCCAGTTCTCCTACACCATGATCTTAATTCCAGCTAATAAAGAGGGAGCCTGTTCAAATATTGTTTCTGCTCAGAATTCTTGCTCAATTCATTGACTATTACTCTTCAAAATCTAAGCTACTATGTAGTTTGTTTGGTGTGGGCTTAGTGCATTGTGTGGTCTGAGATGCTGTGCTTTGAGCAATATGGTTTATATATTAAAGAAACCAAACCAATGTATTTATTTAAGAAACCAAAAATATACAAAGTAGAACTCAGTGCGAACTCCAGTCAGTACATGGTATGAGATAGGGACACGGATGCCTCCTGACATTCTGACATTCTTAACATGTCATCTGAACAAGCAAGCAAACAAGCAGGCAGGAAGATGCCAAGCAAAATAAACCAGGATTAAGATAGAATGTGTTCCATAAAATGCTGATAAATTACCATGCTTGATCAGAATGGACAATTCCAGGGTTTCCACTTAAGACTCGTGTTATAAGAGCTTAAGTTTCATACATTTCAAAGATGAATTATCACAGTTAAAGAGAATTACATGACAGGAAGCAAAGGCTAATTAAACTGTTATGAAGTAGAGTTGATCTCAATGAATATGAATTACATTATGGTTCGTTCTCTCATATTTTCAGCCTCCTTGCATTTTCCACCATGAGACAGCTGGACTATTCCAGTTTAGGGACACTGCAGAATTCTGATCAGCTCACACTTCAGAGTAAAACCACATGATCCACACCCACTGTACTAACAGGCAGATTGGAATATGGTTGCATTTCTAATTTCACATGTTTCGAATGCCGTAATGCAATTCTCAGCTTGAATAATATTTGTTTTATTCTAAAATGTATTTTGAAATCTGCAACTTTGGAGAAAAAAAAGTCAACTTTGTATATTTGTCTTTAAAAAAAAAAATCCCAGATATTTTCTAAGAAATTAATGCCTAAATGCAATGAAATGGAATGATGAATAATTACATGTGAACCTGATGTGGAAGGCAAGTTAATCCATTCAACTGTGCTCCATTAAAGGTTGAACCATCACAGTGGTTGAGCCATTAGTACAGTTTGATTATAGGCAGTAGGCCAGGTTGGTTCCATATCTAATTGTATGGAAAACTTGATGGTAGAATACCCAACGAGATTTTTCCCTACCCTGCTATCTTAAAACCTTTAGTTAGTGATCCCGGGAATATACTCTGCACTAATTAAACTTCCCTGCTATGGCTGGCCAATCACAATTTATAATAGATGATTGTAAGCTCGGCGACTGTGGCTAGGTCACAGTGTTTACGGTATGCTAGAGTTGGCACAGTGGTTAGAATGCAGTATTGCAGACTGACACTGCTCACTGCCAAGAGTTTGATCCTGACTGGCTCAAGGTTGACTCATCCTTCCATCCTTCCAAGATCGGTAAAATGAGGACCAAGATGGTTGGGGACAATATATTGACTCTGTAAACCACTTAGAGAAGGATGTAACGCACCGTGAAGTGGTATATAAGTCTATGTGCTATTGCTATTTACCTAACCTTACCTTTTGGAAAATTGTAAAAGGCCAGTTAAATACTTGAAATTTTCAAATTTCCCTGCTTTGCTTCACATTTTTAAAGGTCAATTGGTCTTGAATATTGGGCCATGCATTTGCATATTATAAGGACAATGGAGCTAGATATTTAGAAACAGCTATCTATCCTTCCCTTTTATCCTTTCTTTGTGGAATTCTTTTCCTCCTTTCTTTTCTTATGTTTTATCCCCTAAAACGGAGTTTGTACATGTATGTATCTGCATATGAATTAAATACATATGCTATTTCAGCATTAAGAAAATAATTACTTTGGATTCTTAGTGCACTGGCTTAATCCAGCTGTCACATGCATGGCAACACAATAGATTCATGGTGGCTTTGAAAGAGTTGCTATGCAATATCAATTTGATAATCCGCAAACTAAGGAGGATTTACACGAGAACCCGTATTCGCTCTCTCCCATGGGTTTATTGCTTTTCTTTACCAAGATCCAGCTTTTCAAATAAATTCTGGAATGTGTGCTTTTAATGCAATAGAATACTGGTAAGGAGATAGCAAGGCTACTAATATTGGTAACTGTTCCTATCTACTTGGCTGTGACCTAAGAATTGACTTAATATTTCTACTCCAGGTAGGTTAGTTCTAACTAAAAATCATTTGCTAGAGAAGGAAAGGAGAACTTGTAATCCTCCAGATGTTGAAACAGATTGTTCTAATCAGCATGGAAACAGATGTTGAGGGCTATACTACCAACAACAGCTGATGGTCTTCTATATCCTTCCACTGGGTTTAAAATTTAATCTAAAATCCAAATTAAAACTTCTACATGATGCTCCCGAAATAGGAGAACCAAAAGTTCTATCCCAAACTCTACCCCAGTTAAGGCAATAATGACTTGCTCCAGGCTTTTCCTGGCTCAAAATAGCCATTTACACTTCCGTTCAGATTTTCCTAAGCCTTCATAATTAAGCGAGCAAATTGAAACAACAGCAAGACACTGTCTCACCTTTTATTTAAGGAAAACAGCATCATGGAATTCATTATGGACTTTATCCAGTTTCTAATTTGATGCAATTGTTCAATCCAAAGAACATTTCTGGATGACTCTTATGTCAGGGAAAGCAAAAAAAAAAAAAAAACACAAAAAAACCAAGTTTTTGTTAGAATGACATAGGGCACTGCTAAAAGAATCTTTTTCAACTGTCTTTACAATGACCAGAAGGAAGGACAGAACAATTATCTCTAACCTAGTGGCCTTGTGTATGTTGTACTGCCACTCCTACGATCTATAACCTGTTCAATTAATGCACCAGGAAGAGGAAGTCGGATACAGACAAAGAAAACACATTAAGGCAGATTCAAGAGAGTTAGAGGAAAATGCCAGTACAACAGATAAGTACAACTGCAACCTACGGTATTTATTCTATAAGTGACTGTTTTCATAGCGTATACTAAACTAAAAAAAACAAGCTATGTGATGCATTAAGTACATCCTTCCTCAGCCATCACTGAAATGTGATCCATAATAAAAAAGATGAAGCCCAGGTTGCAGGATGCTGAGTTACTTTAATTTCTAAACTTAGTTCTGAAGACAGTCCTTCCTTCCTTCCTTCCTTCCTTCCTTCCTTCCTTCCTTCCTTCCTTCCTTCCTTCCTCCCTCCTTCCTTCCTTCCTTCCTTCCTTCCTTCCTTCCTTCCTTCCTTCCTTCCTTCCTTCCTTCTATCCCCCCATCTTCTTCCCTCCCTCCCTTCTCTCCCTCCCACCTTCCTTCCTTCTACCTGCCTACCTACCTACCCCTATCTACCTGCTGCCTTCTTGCAGGAAACATGACTATGGGTTCATGAAACATGGCTATAATCAACAATGTATTAGACTCCTTTCAGATAATATTTTGCACTATTCGCTTAGAACATCTAAAATTGAAAGATACAAAAGTCTTTGGTAACCAAATCTCAACAGGAGTTCTTTTAACTCATTACCATCACTACATTTAACCACTCGGTGACTGACATGTATATGTTTCTGCCCTTTAAAACAATAATAACCACACCAACACCAACAGCATTAAAACAATCACCCTCAGTCAATTGTAAAAGGCAGCTGTAAAATGCTGGGAACATTTTATGTTCTGCAATGATACCTTGAATATGATTAAATAACAACTTCTGGCTACCTGAGGTCTGTGGGAAGGACTCCGGAAGTGGACAAAAATGTCAAACCCAGTTGAAACATCTGGCTGACTTTGTGATGAACTACAACACAAATTGTCACTGTCTGAAACTGAAGAAGGGAAGATCATTTAAAAACATACCATATTGAAAGAACTCTCTATAGACACACACACACACACACACACAAACACACACACAAAGACAAACCATAGGGAGTCAGAGACAAGAGCGAGAGGGAGGAAAAAACTCTGGCTGTTGATTAAGCTACTGAATAAGAAGCTGATTGTGATCAAGAAGGCAAAATAAATAGCACAAAGAAGATTTGAGGATTCATCAACAATGCATTTGTTCTCTTCTGGTTTACATTTAAAGTTTTCCTCCAGCCGAATTTCAATAGCGTGTATATTCTTTAAGCCAAGTCTACTTGATTCAAAGAGGCAATCACATCAAAATGTTTTCATCAAGGTAACTGAGGTTTGTGCTCCTTCAAGCCCAAAGGGATTTTTTTAACAAATATCTTGGAGGATGGGTAAAACACAGCACTAAACAAGCTCAAGGGAAAGAGCGCAAGCCATCTTTTCTCCAGCTTATTTTACTAGAGATCACTAAAATTGGTACACAAAGGGTCAGGGAGCATTTTCTGAATAGGACTGGCTGTTCAGGCCTGGATGGCAGAACAAGAAACTCTCTGAAAAGGGAATGGTAAAAGGAAAGGATGTGTCCCAAATATTCCTGGTCCCGTAGTTCCAAATGGCCCCATTTTGTTCTTTTTAAACCTTCTGTAATAAGACTGTTTTCATCATAATACATATGCCATTTTTGTTCTCACCACCCATTACCACTACCTTTTTTAAAAAAAAAAAGTTTTTTTTTTTTAAGTGTCTTTATTAAGGCTTTAAGTCAAATTATTTGTTATGCAAACTACTGGATTCCATTTCACAGCTTTGGAACCTAATTTCTGGTTGCCAGGTTTCATTCTCTTATTACAGCTGTATAAATCATTACTCTGTCATTTCCAACGGGAAAGAAGAGGCTCTAAAAGTTTGTGTTCTACTTCGGAGGGCATCAGTTCTCAAGTATAATCACAAGGGAATTGTTTATGTGTGTCCCAGAGCTTGGTGGTTCCTGAAGTCCAAAAGGTTGGTGACCCCTGGCCTAGATGACCTCCAAGGTATCTTTCAACTATAATTCTGCTATTCTGAGATAAAATAATATTACAGAATTGAGACAGTACCTATCTCATGAATTTTTCTACTGTTTCCAAAACCTGAACCCAGACATATAAATATTCTGCCAATGAGGTAAAGATAGATCAACCAATGGAACAGTTTGCCCTCGGAAGTTGTGGGAGCGCCATCACTTGAGACTTTCAAGAAGAGATTTTGTGTTGGGTCTCCCGCTTGGGCGAGGGGTTGGACTAGACCTAAAAGGTCCTTTCCAACTCTGACTATCTGTTAATCTGTTAGATAGAGATGATAGAGACAAAGATTGAGACATGCTGGGTTTGTAGTTGAGTCACTAAGGCTGGTTTCAGAGAGAAAGAAAAACCTACCTAAAAAAAGCAAAGAAAGTTTCAAACAAGAAGGCAAACCAAACATTTGAAAAATGCATGAGTAGCTTGACCAAAATGTCTAAATACAAGCAGTCCACGTGTCTTCAGTCTTGGGTTACAGAAATTTCATAGACAGAGGCACAAATGTGGTGAACTGTTCTGTTGATACAGGCATGAGTCATGTGATCTAATGCATGCAAAAATATGCTCATAAAGTGCCTTTTATGCACGAAGAGTTGTGGACGCTACATAAGCGACAGTTATATTAGATTCACACAACATATCAATATCATGGTTTAACCCTGGTTCATTTAACAAGTCCCAAATGACTGAACAACGTGTGATGCTAATCTCACAAATTGAGATTTGTGAACCCGGTGACTGGTTCTAAGCGCCTAAAGAACAGCATCATGATTTACCATTATAATTTCCCTACTAGAAGAACTAAAATGGCTCCTGGGCTATTCTATCTTTAAAAAAAAAAATAAGGAAAGGATTTTGCAGAAGTGATTGTGTATCTTCCAATTTCCTGGCCAATATCCCACCACAGACATCTGTTAGGAAGACATATTGCCTGTTTTACAATACACACTGCCAGGTCAAAATAAGCACAGGTGCCAACCAAGTGGAAGTTTAATATGAAAAACTGTAGAATATGGGAAATTACACCTTTTCTATGAGAAAAAAGGAAGGGGGGAAAACCCCAAACACTTGGCAATCAGCCGTGCCAAATTGAAATGTCCTCTTTTTTTTTACTCACATTATCCTTTTACAAAAAAGCCTCTTATCCTGTATTTTGCCAGATTTACTTCTGCTGTTTCATTCACAAATGGACCTTTTCTTAGCTTTTCAGGTACCTGAAATGGTTTTCCTTTTATCCTGGTGATTAAATCAATTCAGAAATTAGAATTGAGCAGTAGATTTGTGCCAATTTCTTTCTTTCTCTCCTCCGCGATTTCTTCATTTTAGAGATCCAGGAATGTCTCCCTGCAAAGCCATTCTATTCTTGAGTTTCCTGTGAGATTTCCTCAAATCCCCTTTTCCATATAATCATAATTTTGGTTCTTGGGTTCTTCTCTGTTCCTGTGAGAGCATTTGCACCAAGACAAATTCCTTGAGTGTCCAACACTTGGCCAGTAAAGAATTCTATTCTATTCTATTCTATTCTATTCTATTCTATTCTATTCTATTCTATTCTATTCTATTCTATTCTATTCTATGGTGGGATTCCTGCAATGTAGAAAATGACTATTAATCTAACTTACTGGATAACAATATCAAAACTTCGAATCATCTTCTGGTTTAGCAATAGTGTGTCTCCAAAATAACAATAGTAATTGCACTTAGACTTATAAACCACTTTACAGTGCTTTACAGCCCTCTTTAAGTGGTTTACAGAGTGGCCCCCAACAATCTGGGTCCTCATTTTACCACCGAGGAAGGATGGAAGGCTGAGTCAACCTTGAGCCTAGTGAGATTCGAAATGACAAATTGGAGGCAGCCGGCAGTCAGCAGAAGTAGCCTGCAGTACTACACTCTAACCACTGCACCACCAAGGCTCAGGAACAATGGCAGGAAGGGGAGATGTTTTCATCTCTTCCTTGTGATCATCACCAAAGTTGGCTGATCGCTGAAAGGCAGGTTGCAACAGACAGGAAAAATAATAGTCAGCATCGAAGACAATTTTCAGAGTGACCATTTCTTCTAATTGGGATGGTATACAAATGGGATCGACTTATGAAGCAAAAAATATGTAAAACACCTATCCTTGGTAATTTGGATTTTTTTTTTAACTTGTGGAATAATTTCTCTCTTCTTTTTGTCTGGAATGAAGGGAAAAGTGCTAAGATAACTTTATTACACTTCCACAATTTACTCTGTAAATAATAATAAAATATCCCTCCCTCCCCCTTCTTTCCTTCCTTCCTTCCTTCCTTCCTTCCTTCCTTCCTTCCTTCCTTCCTTCCTTCCTTCCTTCCCTCCCTCCCTCCCTCCCTCCCTCCCTCCTTCCCTTCCTGATATTAAATACCTACATTGCCAACCATCTGACAAAATCTGTTCAACTTTTATAACTTTGAACATTTTCATAATTTTTTTAAAGTAGCATTTTGATGTTTGGATTTTTAATTTTTTTGAGCCAGATCTATGCCATCTCTAGAAAATCAACATCATCAAAGATACTAGTCAAAGTGAAGCCCTCTCTTTGATTAAGTAGATCAGAAATCTGAAGGAAAATTTAATTTCATTATGACAACTGCATCTGCTTTGAATAAACATTCAAGAAGGCAAAGGTTTTAATCTAAAGTTAGCAGACCACACTATGTTTGATAATGAAGGAAATACAGTCAGATGACAGTGTAATTTTTTTAAGAGAAATGTTTACAAGAGGAAGGTGTGTTTACGTGTGAATTGCTCTAAATTGAATTACATTCTATACAGATGGCTTCTTCAGAACGGAATTAGTATTACAAGCCTTATGTGCTTGGAAACAGCGATTGTTCAGAAGGGAACAACGTCAAGAAAAAGAAATATGTATTGTTACTCCTGGCTCCAACTAATAAAATAGGTTACCTTAAAAAGAATGGTTGATCTGTAACACAATTAATTATTTTTCTACCATGCTGGAGCCAGTCCACCCCAGCTGACTCATGAAAAGGAAGGGAAATTAAATGAATTATAATTAGCTTAAATCATTCCATTTAATTGGGGCTGTTATATATAATGCACCATGAAGAAGAAAGGGGGCATTTTTCTCCTGCATAATATGAAGTGATCGAGTGCAGAGGAAAGATGAAGGAGAGAGAGAAAGAGAGAGGGAGGGAGGAAAGAGAAGGGGAGAGAGAGAATGAATGAATGAATATGTGTGTGTGTGTGTGTGTGTGTGTGTGTGTATGTTTGTGTGTTTCCCAATTCAAAATGCATCAAATGCAATCAAATTATCTAAGGATAAGATTTAACACATTTTTCCATTTATTTCTGGATGTCTCTGTGTGCATGCATGTGTAAGAGAGAGGAAGAATAAGTATATAAATTTAATGTGTGCTGTGTTACCATAAGGCAAACTTCAGAAGTTATGTTCACTGCTCCTGGTTAAAATCAGATAAATGAATTGATAGGCAATCTATATGGATTTACTCCATATTTGTAATGGCCCCATATTTTTAGATCGCTCTCTCTCTCCTTCTCCCTCCGCCCTCAATGTAGTGGAGTGTGTTTGTGTATAATATTACATACCAGCCTTGAATATTCTATGCTCAGTAAGCATCATTCTACCTGCTAATTGAACTAGCAACTGGATTGTCTTTAATTCTAAAGTTGAACGCCATTTCCCACACAACTGAAAATAATAATAATAATCCAGTTTAGTGATGCCCCTTTCCCTTCCAAAACTTTGCAGTCTCCTCTCAACATTTCAGCATGGGACAATCACATCAAGGAGGTGTTCCAGTCTGGAATCTAACCTTCTTATTTTGCTCTTACTTTATATAGAGCAGTTGGATAATAGTAAGCTTGAAGGATCTGAGAGAGTCTTGCAAGGTTTGTACCAGTTTTAAGCTGCTTTTCTTTCCTAAGTTAATACACGTTTGCATCTCTTTGGCTAAACTCGAGCAATCTGACAGAGGCTTTGCTCTATTTTTGTCTAATTCTCCCTAGAACAGGGTGGTGATGGCATTTTTTCCCCCTCCAGAGCTGGATAGCCTCCTTGAAGATAGCAAGTTTGAGCTCAAACAAAAATTAAAGAAATAAGATGAAGGCAAAATCCACAAAGAAATATAACATGTGGAGTGAAAGGTGGATCTGCTGGCTGAGAGATATTGGTTATTTGGCAAAAATGCCCTTGCAAAGCAAGAAGGAAAGAAATATCCTGGTGTTCATGTCAGCTTTTTGAACCAAGTGTCACAAATAACTGACCAAGTTTAACACCAACACTAGCTTAACATATATTGCAAATGCAAAACTTTTAAGTGATCTGGTTAAGCAAGTCATATAATCCAGTTCATAAGTTTCTGCCAGATCTCTGGCACCAGCTTTTCATTCTTATTTATTTTCCCATCCCTATATTGTAAGGAAAATAAAGTAAAATAACATAAAAATACTGTTGCATTTTAAAATACTCATTCAAAAATTTACTTATGTCCAATGATATTTACTGGAGGTAATACAAATAATAGCAGGGATATTTCACTTGAAAATTAAAACCAAGAACCAAATGCCTATATTTCTGAATTTGCAAAGTACGTATCACTGTACTAAAAAGACCCATGTGTACCTAGAATAAAATATTGTGTACATACTCCTTATAATCAGGGGTGGGATTCTATCAGTTCAGACCAGTTCTATAAAACCGGTTGTTATGATTCTGCGCAGTTCGGAGAACCAGAAAATCGCACCACTGGCTGGCTCCTTCCCTCCTCACCCACCCCACCCAGGAGGCTTCCCTGAGGCCCAGTCAAGGGTGGTATTCAGGGGGTTGGGGGAGGGAGAAGTGGCCTGAGAGCAGAGCTGAACCTTCCTTAGGACTGAAGCTTCTATTTTTCAGTGCAGACTCAGGCAGCAGATTGCAGAAAGGTAGATCTCTGAGTGAATCTGTGATTCTGCAAGCAGCTCAATCTGCCTGCCTGGTTTGCCTAATTTTGGGTAAAAGTTGCTCTTTTTTAAAAAATAAAAAATTCAATCTTTACAGATATATTTACAATATGTACATACAAGCCATGCTCAGCCAGTCACATGACCACCAAGCCACACCCACAAATCAGGACACACCCACAGAACCGGTTGTTAATAAATTTGAATCCCACCACTGCTTAAAACAATCCTTTCTTCAAAATAGATGCCTTGCACTATTTTGTTCAGTTACTTTTCTTCATCATAATACTGTTGAAAAGAAAAGAACACTTTCGCACTGTAATTTACCATTTAAAAAAAAAAAAATTAAAGTGTAGAACAGTATAGAGAAAGTTTGTGTACTTGTAAAGAAAATGAATTAAGGAACATATTTGAGCACACACAAATACACACAAATTCCTGTCTAAGCTCAGCTGTTTAAGCAGCACGGTAGTAATCACACTCATTATCCAGAAAAGCGGTATGCTATGGAACATCAATCAAGATAATGATCATAAAAGAATAAATGCCCTGGCACAGGAATATATATTTTAGAAGGTGGAGGGAATAAAGAATACATCTTCTGTTAATTATCAAATTACTTCAACAATGGCTGTAAAGAATTCAAATAGCTTGAAGGTAGCTTACAGGGGCTGGTGGCCAGCATTGGCGGGTTTGTTTTTAGGTGATTTTTCACCCTCTCATCTAAGTGTTAATCCTGAAAAGTGTAATAAGATTTCTTTGAAACAAACTACCATTTTGAGAATTAGTTAATCTTTGTGGGACAGAAATCAACTTCCCTCTATCATACTAAGTTGGCGGTTTATTTAATCTATGTGTGATAACAGCTCCAAAGTGTTACTAAAATGACAGGGTACAAATCAGATCAATCAATATATCATAACTGGTGACACTCAAAAACTAAATTTGTGATGTATGTGTGATCTGTTCTATCTAGTATATCTTTAGTAAACACACATGTACTTTACATTAAACATCACTATCTAATATATACTGTATAATGCACATCTTTTGAACACTTTTCAACAGCCAAAACTATTTGATTATGAAAGAGCTCAAATGAATAGGGGAAATAAAGCAGTGAAATATATTGTGTGACTGAAACATTATAGTTAAACACACCCAATGAAGAAGTTTAATATCAAATGATTGGAAACTTCGATCTCAGTATGTACTTCCTTTGCATTATTTAGAAGAGAAAGAGTGTGTTATAAAGTTATTTCAAACCAAAAAAAAAAAAAAACCCATGCAAAAAATCACAATACAAAAGTTAAGTTTGTTGACTTTCTTTGCTCTTTAGGATAAAACTTCAACTATAAATCAACCTGAAGTTTTAAAATAAAGGCAAAAGGAAATTAATTAAATACCAAAGCCACTGATACATTATCTTGTAAGATATTGCATTCAGAATTCAGATAATTAAACAAATTAATCATTAAAGAGAAAAAAAAGCCGACATAAAATAGAATGCAATACAATTAGTTATGATTGCCATTCACTTCTAAATTTTTCTCCATTTATCTGGATCAGCAAACCTGGTGAGAGGTCTTAACATTGAATTTTGCTTTTATCAAAACAGCTTCTCTAATTTTATTTAATTGGAAGAGGGAGTGGAAAGTTGATTTTTTGGAAAAAAAAATATTGTTTTCTTCTGAAAGGAATCCCTGTCTCCTTCTCTCCATTGTTTCCAAGAAACTTGGTGATCTGTCTTTTGCCCACACATCAGTGCCTTTAAAACTACAAGAGGGATTAGTTTTGCCTTCCTGAGATATTCCCCTGTCTCATCACAACCTATTTATCTCAATGAAGAATTAATTAAATACATTATTCTTATTTGAGGGAGAAGCAAATAGTTGAATTGCTTTCTTTACTTGAGCGTACAGTCCTTCCATGTCCCTTTCACAACTCAGCCTCTGCTTTGCTTTGTCAGAGCCCTGGGGAAAGCTCAAGGCCTTTATATGTTGTGAAGTCGGTGAATCTAAAGCACCTTTTCCTCCCTTTCCAGTCCCTTACTGTTCACTGCAATGGTTGGATGAATAAGTCCCTATAGATTCAAGAGACTCCTGCTCCAGGCTGGGCACTGAACCAAACATCATTCTGTTCTCTTTAATCATCCAATTTTCTTCATTTCTTCTTTCATCCCCCTTAATTCCAAATGAACCAAAATGGAGCATCAAAGCCACAATAAGTGGCTTTGAAAAGTGCTCATATAGGAGGACTCTGAGATGTCAAGTTGATTTTCAAGGTAATGGTAGCTACGGGTTTATTGTGTTGGCAAAACAAGAGGTCAAAGAGGTTCAGCTGACTCTCTCTCTCACACACACACACATCTTTGACATCTTTGGGGGAGAAATCCAAGTGTACTGTGAAAGCAGCACTGTCCTTCTATCTGAACAAAGTAACAGCCAGTGGTGGTATTCTGCCGGTTCAGACTGGTTCTAATGATCTGGTAGCGCCAGTCAGCAATTGGCCCGGCCCTCCTGCTGCCGCTCCTTCCTGTCCTATATTTCCTTTGTTTCTAGCTCAGTTGATAAGCACTGCAGAGCGGATTGCCCATTTACTCACCAGTGCTGATGGTAAGGTAAGTTTTCATCCTTAAAATTGCCTGTTTTAGAATGCTTCCCACACGCGCCCACAGAACCAGTAGTAAAATATTTTGAATTCCACAGCTCAGGAGGAGGACAGTTCTGTATAAGTAAGGCTCTCTGTTTTTCCTTGCAAGACTCGCCACACACATCTGCCTTCCCAACGGATTGCAGGAGGAGTGATAATGAGTGGTTACTGATCAGTAACATTTCACTTGCTGATTAGTTGGTGAGCTGAATTGGTGAACGGGGGAACTACTGCAAAGAGTTACTGGATTTGTTTCCACCTGAATCTTACTGAATGCAGATGCATCCATATCTCAGGGGTTTTCCCTTGGTTACGGGGTGCATCAGTGGAAGTTCTCACACGAAGCAGCTTCTCTAGAATCTGACATTCCTTCCTTCCTCGCCTCCCCACACTCTCTCTCAACAGAATAGTTTATGTAATTAACATCCAAGGAAAAGAGTGAACTATTGTTCCTGCACAGTCTCTGCGCCGATTGCCTGCCAAGTCACTGTCATTACCAGCATTTAACTCATTACTTTGTCAATCCCTCTGCCATCCATTGAAGAAAGAAAGGGCTCTTTTTTTCTTTTTGTACAGCCAAACTCTTTTTTTTTTATCATTCAAAAGGCCAACCCCTTTCAGTCCAGATGTGAGTATGCCTGTTTCCTTTAACCGAGCACCCAGAACAAATTACACAAATGGCTACTCCCCTCACCCACCCACCCTTTTTTCCTCATAGGCAGATCTGGATTCATGCCAGACTATTAAAAAAAACAAAACACTCTTCGCAATTTCAACAACAGAGAAAGATGGGACATAGGGTGAGGAGACATTGCCTAGGAAATGGTCAGATATGAGAGAGCATAGCCTTCAGCTGCATATTGGATAGGACAAGAGACTCAGAAAAGACCCTCCCCGGTTTCTCAGGCTGTAAAGGAAATGGTGGTAGAACTGTACTTTCAGACTTGGAAGACTGTTCTTAGCTTTGTCATGTAGACCAGACTGGAAAGATGGCCCGATAAAGCCATATTAACAGAACCATTTCAAGGGTTTGGTTGCCTTCACACCAGAAATGGTATTCAGCAGGTTCTGGAGAACCAGTAATGGAAATTTTGAGTAGTTTGGAGAACTGGAAAATCCCACCCCTGACTGGCCCCACCCCCATCTATTCTCTGCCTCCCGAGTCCCAGCTGATTGGCTGGGTCTTCTTTGGTTGCCCTGCACAGGAAAATGGAGCTGGAAAGCAGGTTAGTGGGATGGGGAAGGAATGGGGATTTTACAGTGTCCTTCCCTTGGAGTGGGGTGGGAATGGGGATTTTCCAGTATCCTTCCCCTGCCACGCCCACCAAGCCATGCCCACCAAGCCACACTATGCCCACCAAGCCACACCAACAGAACTGGTAGTTAAAAACAAATTGAATCCCATCATTGCTTCACACTTATGTGAGAGATGAGGGTGATAGGGTATTGAAAACACGAGTGGAGTGTGGTAGCAAACCAGCTATCGGTAATCTATAATTCCTAGCATCTCTAACAATTAACTATTTGACTAGCATTGCTGGGAATTGCTATCTAATGGGCCACACATTCTCCAGCTCTAATGCAGGGCCTGTTGGAAAAGGTGGATCTGGATCATGCATAAGTTTTAAGGACTGGTGCCAGCTCTCCTACAGCAATGCGGTTACTTCTCTACCAGGGTTTTGTTTGCTTTCAATGTGTCTCTTTTACTAAAACCTTAGAAGACCACAGAACCTGACATTTCATCTGTGCCTGAATGCTAAGCAAGATTGGATCTAGTTAATACTTCAGTGGGAGATCAGTCCGGTTTTATAGGCTGGTCTGGAAAACTAAAAGGGAATGGCAAACAAATTCTGTCCTGTTAAGAAGAATATTGTAAGGCTACATCATGGTGTCACCAGGTAATGCACTCAGCTCAAAGATTATCTCAACAGTTGCTCAGTCACCATTCCCCTCACAGCTACTTTGAAAAAAAAAATGCATTGAGCACTCTCCAGGGTGCTGATTGCGATTTACTGGGATCTGCTGTGACAAAGCCAAAGCGATCCAACTTATCTGATCTGTCATGTCTTGATTGATTATATATGACATGTCTGATTGGGTCCAACTTATTCAGTTGTGATCCGAACTGACTTCTTCAGCTTGTCTATCTTTGCTTAATCGTGATTTATTTCAACCTGCATCTGAGTGACTCATCTTGACTCATCTTAGGGGATTTGTTCCTTCAGGAAGCAAGATAGAAATATGATGTGATCTGAAGAATGATGTCGCTTTTTAGAAGAAGCAGGTATCAGCTTGATATAGAAATTGATATCAAATTAACTACAACAAATCTAGTTATTGTTATGTTTTAACAGTGAAAAGTGAAACTATTGTTACTGGTATTGTTGCTACTATTATTAAAACTATTCCATGAATCTGGGAAAAGACCAGATTTAATCAACGTTCTAAATTACACTACTGGGTGAGCGGTAAGAGATGTGCAAATCTTTTTTTTCTTAATTCTGAAGATCTGATTTTATCTCTTAAAATCAAAAGCCCTCCAAATGTCGGATTAATTCAATAAAACCACATGTGCTAAAACTCATGCACATGCACTTTTATCAATTGTTTAATTTTTTTAGTCAATGTTCCAAACCAAGACTTGGAATTTATTTTATTTTATTTATTTGATTTGATTTGACAATCGCTTACAAGATACAGGTAGAAGAATAAACATTGTTTTGAATACATGAGATAGATCTTAATATGATCACAGAAGTCATTTATGTAGAGTATGAAGAGAGTTGGTCCTAAAACACAGCCTTGGGGGACACCACTGTTGACAGGTACAGAATATGATAGGACACTCCCAATTTTGACCATTTGTTGTCTGTTTGACAGGAATGCTTCTATCCAGTTATGTAGGTGACCAGAGATACCATAAGATTTTAGTTTTAATAGTAGTTTGTCATGTACCACTGGATCAAAGGCTTTACAGACGTCTATGTAGATTGCATCCATTGCTTTGCCCTGATCGAGTTGTGTAGTCCATATGTTTTTGCAATGTAAGAGTTGCAGATTACAGGATAGTTTTTTTTTTCCTGAAACCAAATTGTTTATTAGAGAGTAGATTGTTTGTCTCTAAGTGGAGGATAATGGATTGGTTAATAATTGATTCCATGACTTTACAGGTGACACAGCATAAGGAGATTGGTCTGTAATTTTCAACTAGGCTGAGGTCTCCCTTTTTGAAGATGGGGATGACCATGGCTTGTGACCATAGTTTTGGCAAGGAACTAGTCCTGAAAGATTTTTTAAAGATTATGCTTAGAGATTCGGCTATGGCAGTGGATAGCTTTTTTTAGAAGTAGGCACATATTCCGTCCGATCCAATAGATAGGGATGGTTTTAGATTGCACAGTGCTTTTTCAACAATGTCTTCTGTAAAATCAATATGTATTAGATCATTGTAGTTTTCTGTGGTTCGGCTAGGAAGTACTGGTCTTGATCCATTGCTATTTACAAATACTGAGCCAAAGAATGTGTTAAAGAGGTTTGCTTTGATGGTGTCATCATTTCAGTCCTTGCCCTTAGTTCCTTTCAGGGGTGGGATGGACCTTGAGTCTTTTAGTTTGTTGTTTACAAAATTGTAGAAAGCATGGGTGGAATTTGTGCATAGAAGGTTTTCGTCTTGTTTAATGTGATAATTAGTGCATTCAGTTTTTATCTGGTGACATAGATTTTTGTATCAGCTTTTGAAGTTGGCAACGTGACCAGATTTGTTTTTTCATCAAAGTGATCTCTTTTTGGATAGGAGCTTCCTTATTGTTATGGGTAATCTGTTTTTTTCTGGTTTTGGGAGTTGTTATTGTACATATAGTTTAATGGCTCTTTTGATTTCAAGTAACAATATGTTGTTATGGTCTTCAATAGTATTGCATCCAGTGAATAGAAATTGCCAATCAAGGGAAGAGATATTGTTGATTATAAGATCATAGTTGCCTTTTTTAAAGTTATAATTGGGGATTTTGTGATGATTTTTGACTTAGTTTGGCTTAGTTACATGAACTGAAGTGGATTTAAATCCAGTCCCTGATTCAAATGGGATCTTGCTGGATTTGTACACCGCTTCTGTGAAGCTGCCTAATAACAATTCAAGTTTCCTGATTGTGTAAATTTTTTTCTGTTCTCTACATTTAAGAATCCATGAATTCTGACTAGGAAATATATATATATTCCAAATTAATCATGGCCATTCCATGTCCAATCTTTAACTGAAATGAGCAATACATTTATTTCCCCTGATGCAAAACAAGACATATCTAAAATATGCTTACTATGTTAAATAGGGTTAAATTGAGAGGGATCTCATTCTTTACATTACAGCAGAATTAATTGATGTGTTTAATCAAAGAGATGCTACTTGGCAACCACATAAAGAGTCTATTCTCTTGACATCCTCTGAACAATATTGGCAGACGGACTGCCTTTAAACAAACACAAAAGACACATTAACAGGCAAAACATACTTGGATCTGAGCTCCATCGGTATTATTTTTATGTTAAAAATATGTACGATTTGCCACCCAAAACATGTCCTCTTTTTCATGGATTCTAAAAACCAACAGATGCTGAAAATAGGGGAAAAAAACAATCTCTGAATATTTGCTACAGAAGAAATAGAAGTCAGTCTATCTAACTAACTATCCAACTCTGTCTGTCTGTCTGTCTGTCTATCTATCTATCTATCTATCTATCTATCTATTTATCTATCTATCTATCTATCTATCCTACCTATGTATTCTATCTATCTGTACATTCTAATATGACAGAGTGCACCTAGTAAAAATATAAGTTGGGTTTGATTGTGTTCTTTGTTTTACAGTTTCCTTAGGTTGTTGTTTAAAATTATATTACCTTTAAGATTGATACATTAGACTTCTGAAAATTCTTCTTTCATGTAATAATATGGCCCTGTTCACATTTATAGCAATTATCCTTTATCTGGGATCAATCAAAGCACAACATGTTAAAGAATAGGGAAAGGACTCCCATTATAATTTGGTGCCTAGCATATCCAGCTAAAATGAATCTGGGATATCTGTCAGCTAATTGCAATGCTTCCTTTCCTGGCTATTATAATGGCAATATTCCTCTGGCAAGGAACATTTCCAAGTAGTTAATCAATAATTTCAGTAATTGTTCTGTTAGTAATATGGACGTACAGCTGTTGATATTGGAGTTGAATTGACTTTGATATGAACCACTTCTGTTTTTAATTCTTTCCAACTCAACAGAATGCTGGACAGAAAATAAGAAAAGGACTCAGGACTCTGTCCATCTGATTGTCCATCAACAAGATAACTCTTTAAAAACTGAAACAGAATGGGATGGCATTTGGGGTAGTGGTGGGATTCAAAAAAAATTACTATTGGTTCTGTGGGCATGGCTTGGTGGCTTAGTGAGCATGGCAGGAGAAGGATACTGAAAAATCCCCATTCCTTCCCCACCCAACTAACCTGCTTTCCAGTTCCATTCTTCTGTGCAGGGCAACCAAAGGAGACCCAGCCAATCAGTTGGGACTCAAGAGGCAGAGAATAGATGGGGGCGAGGCCAGTCAGAGGTGGGATTTGCCAATTCTGCAAACTACTCAAAATTTCCACTACCAGTTCTCCAGAACTGGTCAGAACCTGCTGAATACCACCTCTGGTTTGGGGGACAACCTGGAAAATGAACGACTGTGTTTGAAAATGGACCAGAAGCAGTCTAAAATCCCCAATGCTTCCTATATGGTAAAGACATGCTGCAGATTGTTCCTCATAAATAAAGATATACTGATCTCAAATAGTTCAGCAAAGTTCTTTCCTAATTATTAGATTCTCTTTCCCACGAAGAAATGGCATGAGTCGTTTTGATAATTATTTATTGAATATCTCCTAGGGGCCTGGCTCATATGTTACATTAAGCCATGAAAACAGTTTTCAAATCATAATTACTGGATTCACATATTATTCTAAGCCAATCAAGCAATATAATCAAATAATATAGCTAGGCTGGATTAATTTAGACAACAGAGTGTATGACAGCATCTCAGCAGGAAGAAAAAAAATCCTATTTTTGAAAGTTAATTTTGGTTACGACATATACTTCCTACTCAATTTACTATATTTTACTACTGTGACTTTAACACAGTTTTCACTATAGGTTGGTGATATGATAGATCAGAATAAGCATGATAAATCAGACAGCTACTAGGTAATTGTGGGGGGGGGGGGGGCATAAGAAAATAAAATTATCTTAACCATTTTTAATTAAAATATAGCTAAGTGTTCATATCCTCCAAATCATGTTGGTGTCTGCAATGATTAAACTGCTTCAACATGCTAATAACTGATATTATGCACTTATGCCCAAAGTATTGACTATTAAATTACCGTATGCATAAAAATCAGAATTCAATGTGCATTACAGCAAATCCTACCAAATATAAGTGCTCCGGAGAATTAATTCTGTGCATCTTTAACTGCACTGAATAAATTGCTAACAACTTTTAAATTAACTGCTACAATCAAATGGCCCCATTTACACTAATGACAGATACAATGTTTGGCATTTCAATGTGAGCCGTTTGCATGAAGGAAATTTAGAGTTGAGCACTCCAACTGTGTGCCTGGAAAATTTCCGCTAACAAAAAGGTGAAAAATGCCATTGTAGGGGACAAGTTTTGCCTCGTTTCATTTATATGTTTAAAATAAGCAAATTGCAGGCAAAGAAATAACTTCCTGAAGTTCCTTAACAAAGTTCAGAGCCTCTTAAGTATTCTTTGTCTCTGCATAAACTTTAAGTAAATTATTAGGTAAAGGAGTCCCTGTGGATTTTACTCATCTCTGTTTCAAGGCCACTGAGCCAGCACTGTCTGAAGACATTTTCATGGTCATATGGCCAGCAGAGCACTATTACCTTCCCACCAAAGTGGTACCTATTTATCTATTCACATTTGCATGCTTTCAAAATGCTAGTTTAGAAGAAGCCAGAGCGAGGATGGGAGCTCACTCAATCATGCGGCACTCAGATCTCGAACCTGGAATGCCAACATTTCAGCTGATAAGCCTAGGGTCTTAATTGCTGAGCCATCCCGCTGCCTTGCATAATCTATATATATTAACATATTTCAGAATGTCTTACAACCAAACTTTTTAAATTAAAATAATTTGCACAATTTCCTTTTGGGATTTTTAAACTTCATTTCAATGAATTTGGGTAAGAAATAATTCTACCACTTACTTCAGGACACGTATCATATGGTCTTGATTTAAACTTCAGCTTGCTTTTATCAGTATACATCACAGATTGATCTACTGTAGCTTTTTTAAAACCACCCCACAAAACACTTTCCATTTAGAATTTAAATTAATTAAATGCTACTCTAACACTGCATTTCCTCAAGAACTCCAAGTAATATGTCAGGTTTTACCAGCCAGAAGAAAGCCATTTACCAAACACAGCACTGTTATGATTGGCAAACCATTTTTTTTTTTTGACAAATGACAAAACCCACGGGTTTAACCAATCTCTCAAAACTCGTTTCTAGAAAATCCTGCCCAGCCGAAGCAAATATTAATTCTGATTATTCTGCCTACTCAAGACTGATCAATTTTCTTAAGTGACCTCTATTTGAATACTTAACCATCTCCAAGTGAGTCACAACCAACAAACGGAGAATCCCTTATAAGTCATTGTCAGACAACTATGTTATTAAAAGTGAGGAAATAAAATAGCTTCTTGTAATATTCTAACAAGAAAGGCATTTCTTAGTAAAAGAAAAATCTGGATGCCAGCTATTTTTCTCCAGGTGAACTTCAAGGTCTTCTCAATTTCATTCTTCTGAGATTTATCGATGACCTTTAGAATGTGAATTTCACATTATATAATTACCAGGTCTGAGGGATTACAACTAAGCTTCATCAGAGAAGAAAGATATATCTGAAGGGTATGCTATCTTTATATACCCTGAAACCTTAAGTGATAAATCTAAGGTGTGAAAACAAAGTGGAATGTATTTAAAATATAGATACTTAGAACTTTGGCCTTTTGTTGATTGCTTAGTGTGCAATCACTAACTATGACCTCCCTATCAATATGGAGGAAGTGATAGGCGATAGTAGACCAGCTTTTTCCATTCAAAAGAGGCCTCTAACAAATCCATTTTTCTAAAGCCCTTTTAAAAGAGTAAGATGTGAACTCCCAAAGGAAAGAGGATTCTAAACGCAAATTACTTAAGTACAAAGTATCAGCATAATGGTTTATTTGCTAATTTAGAATAAGAAATCTACCATCGGACTGCTGGGCAAATTAATTCATTATCCTTTTGTGATATAAACCTGCATGAGTAACAGTTTGTGTATGATATGTGATTTATCATGTTTTTTTCCCCTTCATATCATATTTTTCTGGCATGGCTCAGACCTTCAGGTGAATCCTAATTAAATGCAAAAAGGTACACCTGCAATTGTACACATTCACTGCCAATCAAAATAAAGGTGGAAATAGAAGTTGGAGACCAAAAGACTGGCAGCAAGATTATTGTGGAACAATCTCAGCAATTTAGAATTTTTATAGTATACTTATAGGGCAATGAGTGACGGAGCTTGGAGGTGGACTTAAGAGAGGAATCAGCCTAGAATCACTATATAATCACAAATGGACTTAGTCCAACCCCTCTTGAATTCTATTAACCTAGCACGAATTTGATGCTGACCATTAGTTGACTAGATTCCTGTACATAGGCATGAACCATAAATCAATTTAATTTGATCTTAATGGGTGGCCTTGGTTTTTTGTGCCTGACAATATTAAAATTAATGCATTCATTGCCTATTATCTCCTAAGCACCATTCAGAGTGCTTTTGCCATTAAGTCTCTAAAGAGTCAAACAATGGGATACACCAAGCAATGCTCTACACGAAAGGCACTATATCCATCTTAACTTGGTCATTGAGATAGGTCCTGTTAATAGCAATAGCAGTAGCACTTAGACTTACATACCCCTTCACAGAGCTTTACAGCCCTCTCTAAGCAGTTTACAGAGTCAGCATATTGCCCCACCACCACAACAATCTGGGTCCTCATTTTACCGAGCTTGGAAGGATGGAAGGCTGAGACAACCTTGAGCTGGACAGGATCGAACTCATGGTAGTGTATAGAATTATCCTGTAATATTGTATTCTAATCACTGGGAAGAAAGGAAGGAAGGAAGGAAGGAAGGAAGGAAGGAAGGAAGGAAGGAAGGAAGGAAGGAGGGAGGGAGGGAGGGAGGGAGGGAGGAAAGGAAGGAAGGAAGGAAGGAAGGAAGGAAGGAAGGAAGGAAGGAAGGAAGGAAGGAAGGAAGGAAGGAAGGAAGGAAGGAAGGACATCTTGCCCCCAACAATCTGGCTCCTCATTTTACTGATCTCAGAAGGATGGAAGGATGAGTCAATCTTAAGCCTGGTGAGATTTGAACTGCCAAATTGCAGGCAACTCGCAGAAGTAGCCTGTAGTACTGCATTCTAACCACTGAGCCACCATGGCTCTTAAAATCTCCCTCCCCTTATAAATCCAAGGGAAACAGGTGAGATGGAAGATATTTGGTGCAGCAGAACTCATCTCATCTTAGATTATGTTCCAGAAGTAAATGTAGTTTCTGCAATTTCAGAAACTAGAAATTAAACAATGAACAATTAAAGTTGTTTTATTTCAACATGGTTTTGGTCCCAGCTGAGAGACTGCAAGTGTTTGATATAATTTTTATTTGAGGAATGTCTTTGCTTTTTAGGATTATGTTTTTTTAAAAAACTCAATATTGTTCTAATTGATTTTTTTGCCTTTTGGCCTTCGGGTGAAAATCAAGTGTGGTGTCGGTGTGAACTTATTATGTTTTCATTTTCATTTTTATAGATGTTCACCACCAGCCCTATGAGATTGGAAAGAGTTATAAGTACTGTAAAATAAATAAAAGGAGAGAGGGAGGGAGACAGCTATTAATGGACCTAAACTGCATTAAATAATGGTATACACCCTACATTTAATGATGGTCCACATCTGCTGTGGTCCACCAGCAGCCTGCGCAGACAGCAGCAGAATTGGACAGTGGGGAAGAACATGGGCCGAGGACTCAGACAATGGTCCTGCATTCGATACAGAGATGGGACCAGGGCCATCTGGGAGTTATGTGCTGACTCCAGCGCCTCCAGAATCTGACATAAGTGAGGCACAGGAACAAGGGGAGCCTGTTCCCAGTATGTAAGTGCATAGAGCTGCCAGAAGGCAAGAGCAGTTAAGACAAAAGAGGCAACTTGGGAGTAAGGCTTGGAGGTGATTGCCCCTCCCATAAGATATAAAGGAAATGCAAAGGGACAGGAACCTTTGCAGGAAGCAATGTTGTTCACCCTGGTAGTTTTGGAACCTGAAAACTCCGTGGTAAATTTGTGCTCCATTTGGTTTTGAAAAATTAATTGGGACTTTAGTTGTTGACAGCACTTCAAGAAAGATAAAGGTGTGTTCTTATCAGACTTCTCCCAAAGAACTTTGGCAGACTTCCATGGGACTATTTATAACTGGTTGAGACTCATTACTGGCTGTGAATGACAATAATTCACAGTCGTTGAACTAAAATAAAAAGGGTTTGGATTTAACATGTATTTGTTGGTGTCTCAGAAGCCTTGGTCAGAACAATATCCTTTCTCAATGTGCTTGTCTTCAGATTGTCTTAAGATGAAGTATACATGGAGTATTTCCAAACAAATTATATAAATAAGATGCACTTTGTTGAGGTAATTGAGATAACATTGAGATTATTTTAGTAGCTTCTTGTTCAGTTTTGGTGATTAATGCTATGTCATCAGTAAATAATAGCTACAATGAAATTACACCATTATTTTCTCTTTTAAACAAACTTGGATCAGTCATGCCAGCTACAAAACCTATTTTAGTTAATTCTTTAACTATACATTGGTTCCACTCATATCCAGATTGCTTCAAACCATAAAGACTCTTTCAATTTCCAGCAATCATTATTATCATTATTATCATTTTTGACACCTAAAGGTTTCTTTAAATATATAGTGTGTTGCAACGGTGTATGCAGATATGCCGTCTCTACATTCAAATGATTTATAATATATCTCTCCTTAGCTGCCCACACTAATGCTGCCCTTAATGTAGTAGCCTTCAGACTGGTTGCAAACACCTCATCATAGTCATTTGCTGTCTGACTGAACCCTTGTGCTACTAACCTGGCTTTATGGGTAACAGTCCCATCTACACCCGTCTTCAATTTATATATCCATTTACATCCTATACCATGTTTACCTGGTGGTAACTTAACGTTTTTGTATACCTCCAACTTTTTTAAAGATTCCAGTTCCTTTTCCATTGCTTTCTGCCAAGCAGCCTGATCCTTAGAAGGATACATATTTAGGTCACTATAGTTACTTGGAACTGTATTCACTTGGCATACAACACTAGCCTTATATCTATCAGGTGGTCGTGTTACTCGGGTTGAATGTCTAGGTAATACAGGGCTAACTGGTGGACTTTCCTGTGCCACCTGCTCCTGTTCTTCTACCTCCTCCCGTGCCTGTTCTTCTACTTCCTCCTGTTTTTCCTCTTTAATGGCTATTTGGGGTTTACTGATTTTTTTTCTTTAGGGACTATTTGGGTGTCAATAATAATATCATTGCTGGATTCCTGTTCCAGTTTATCCCATCCAATGTGCTCAAGAAATTTTGCACTAGCACTACAATAAACATGAGCTGTGCCTTGATCCCAGAATCTAAATGATCTATGTTGGCCTCATAACCCACAAAAAATAACTTCTTAGCTCTATGTTGCCCTTTCAGTCTTACTTGTGAGGGAATATGCACCCATGCTGGAGCTCCAAATGTGTGTAGGTAACTTAAATTTGGTTTTCTGCCATGCCAATGAGTGAATGGCAATTCTCCAGTTGTTGTGTTAATTACATTGTTTAAAACATGGTTGCTACACATTATGGCCTCACCCCACAGTGTTTCAGGTAAACTTGAATCAGATAACATAGTACGAGCCATGGCTTGTAATGTTTGCCCTCTTCTTGGCATTATCCTCATTTTCTGGATCCCAAGCATTTACATCTGGTGGATCTTGAACTACATTCCATAAACCTTCTCTACGCAGAAGTAGACTGCACTTCACAGACCAGGAAACATAGTTTGTTCCATTCAACCGGGTTATCAGTGATAGACTTGTTGAAGTGTCTTGTGCCATCTTTACCAGGATAATAAACCACAATTAAATAGTAAACAGCTGTCTGTATACAGTACTGTGTATTCACACTAACTCTCAGTTATCTGAGCCTGGTATGGCCTTGGCCCATAACCAGTGTTGAGGTAATTCCCCATTAGGAGAATGAGCGCATACAGGGAGACGTATTTGAGAGAAGTGTTTGAATAATACACACACAGTACACAGATACACTGTACAGTAAATGTAGGTTTTTACTTCCAGAAAGGTTTAAGCAAAATCCAAAATAAGCAATCCAAAGTCATTCACAAGTAAATCAGTCAGTTTTTAATCCAGGGATAATCCAGTAACAAAGTCCAGTGTCAAAAACAGTTCAGTATCAGACTTATATCAAATTCCAGTAATATCAGTCAATTAGAAGAAATGGAGGAACGGCAATACTTTCCAACAGAAGGAAACAGAAATACACTCACACTCTCTTCTGAGACTCAGACTGAAACAAACCAGGTTTCTGGCTCCATCTTATGGCCGTTTGAGAAACCACACCTAATTACAGTTTTGCATTTTCTTAAAGATACAGTTTTAAAATGTTTATCCTAGTTTATATATTTCTAACCCAAATAGCTGTTAGGTGACTCATATTCCTAACACACTTAATTAAACACCTTTTGACTCCATCCCTAGAGAAAAGTTCAGGAAGACATTTCTTCATTTACCCATAGAAGAGAGTTGACTTTGTTTAATTAAGATTTTGCAGTAACACAGTTACTGCAATATCTTAATTAACACAGTAACACAGATTACGTGTGCTATTTATGAACATCCCTGCAAATATCTCATTCAGAAAGGAGTGAAAGGGGTAAACTCTGATGCTTCTATCGTTCAACCAAAGGTGCTTTTTCAAAAGGCAACTGGACTCTAAAAGGATGCAAATGACCAGCTGTCTCAAGGAATATAAATCCTTCCATTTCCCACCATTCAGAAGCAAAATGTCTTCAAAGAAAAACCAGAAAGTCCAGTTGCCTCTTGAAAAAGGACTCTTGGAACAACCATGATCTGGATGACTGAGAATCTCCATAGATGTGTATGGTCAACACACTAACAAAAAACAGAATGTCTCATGCACACAGACACTTACATCCTAACTTAACAGTGGAAAACTGTGCTTCTCTTTGAGGATGATGTACCCACTCTGCCCTTAACTCAGCTTGGCCTTAGAAGAAGCCTATAGGTCAGATCAGATTAGTGCAAGGAAGAAAAATTACCATGAAATATTCTAAAACAAAAATAATATTGTTGGTATCATCCTTTAAAGGGATTTAAATGCCAGAAACATCAATGGCAAATACACAACAACAATAAATAAGGTAACTCTAGCTCTAATTCCTGGATAAAATAGAATAGAATTCTTTATTGGCCAAGAGTATCTGGACACACAAGGAATTTGTCTTGGTGCAAATGTTCTCAATGTACAAAAAAGAAAAGATAAATTCATCAAAGTCAAGAATCATAAGGTACAACACTTAATAATAGTCATAAGATACAATAAGCAATCAAATCATACTAGGAAACTGTCAATATAAATTGTAAGGATACAAGCAAAAAAGTTACAGTCATACAGTCACAAGTGGGAGGGGATGGGTGATAAGGAATGATGAGAAGATTAATAGTAATGCAGACTTTGTAAATAATTGGACAGTGTTGAGGGAATTATTTGTTTAGCAGAGTGATGGCATTTGGGAAAAAACTGTCCTTGTGTCTTGTTGTTCTGGTGTGCACTGCTCTATAGCATCATTTTGAGGGTAGGAGTTGAAACAGTTTATGTCCAGGATGTGAGGGGTCTGTAAATATTTTCCCAGCTGTCTTTTTGACTCATGCAGTAGATAAAAGATAAAAACAGATAAAAGAAAATACAATAATAAAACACATTTGTGTTAAATCAGCATTCAGATAAATACATCACCTTTACATGGTACCCAACCTGTTCAATATAACAAGTTTTTCAGTTGAACTGCCTTAACTATAAACTTAACAGCTCAACTCACAATGAATACATTAGAGCCCAGAAAGAAATAGGATAATCTGTTATTCAGATCCCAGTGGACTATTCTTCCAAGAAGGAGTTTTAAATATGGAAGCCTAAAGGGGGCCTATAGTTGATGGTCAAAGAAAACATGATGAAAAGTCTTTGATAGCTGGGGCACCACATATACATGTCCACAGGTGATGGAAGTAGTCATATTTGATCATGCATGACTTACACACTAGATTTGGTGAGTTCTAAATGGTGAGTTCTAAATGTGTTCATCTTACAGTTTAGAATTGTCAGCCGCCATGTTATTCTGAAAATTCACTATCATGATTATCAGGTTATCCACTCAGTCAAGGCCGAATCTTTACGATTCTGTCGGTCAGGTTTCTTCCACATCTTCTGATCTTGCACTAATTCTTTGAGTTGTTCTAAGCTCTGGCCACTGTTAGCTTTGATGATGTCCAGCCACCATGTTCTTTGATGGTTTGTTTTCTCTTTTATGGCTAACTCTTCCAAGCATCATTGCCAGTGAATTCCTTCATATGATATGACCAAAGTAAGTGGGACAGACACCATGAATCTTCAAAGCATTGTACTGTGTTTTTCTCTATGAGTATATTTTTCGGGGGGTGGGGGGGAATCCCTTCACCAGTTCCATCAGCAGAATGTTTTGCATGAACTGTTAGGGAAGGAGCTTCTGCCTCCCTGACTTTCCATATTCCCCGGGTAGACAATTAATCATAAACTATTAGAAAGATTTCCATTTATATACTTCACTCAGATGATTGATTTGCACTCTGAATTTTACAGGAACTGAAAGCCCTTGCTTTCAGAAGAAAGTGTGCTCTCTCTCTCTCTCTCTCCCTCCCTCCCTCCCTCTCCCTCTCCCTCCCTCTCTCTCTCTCTCTTTGTGTGTGTGTGTTACCAGGCTGTAAGTAAATTCGCAGCCTCCCCATACTTGAAAGCTACCCAGTTAAGAGCTTCGGATGAAAACAGGAAAAATGTACCATGCAAGAAACAACAAACTGAAAGCAAAATTTTCAGGAAAGCAGTATTGGATTTTAATTACCAGGGACAGTTGCTGAACTGACAAGTCTCAGCCTCGTGATCAAAGAGCTAAGAACGCCATGTGTGTACATATCTTTAAAGCTTTCAGAAATGCCCATTGTGTGACAATGCGTGCCTGTAAAATAGAGTAGGGCAAAAGACGCCTCAGAGTCATTTTAAATAATAGCCTTTGTTCATCTTGGGGACCAAATACGCTGACTTGCTAAGTAGGTGGAGTGTTGAGATAATTAAGAGAACATTAAACGTATTCAAATGATTTAAACCCAGATCAGGATGTTTAAGGTTAGCAGAGGGCTTAAGTCTCACATTCTCAAAGCCCACAAAGATCCCTGCCTTACCAAATATAGCAGAAAGAGAGCTCAATTGAAAGCAGAGCTTCCATAATCTCTCTTTCGTCAAATGAGTGAAACAGGCTGGTGCTCGGAGAAGCTGCTCGGGATGATGTAAAGCAAATGGTGAATTTGGAACAAGGCACGTGCTTGTATCTTTAGCTTTATAAAGGGTTTGTGTTGGTGGCCAGGACAAGGCTGTTTTGATGCTTTGTTAAGTGGTCTCCAAATAGAGTTAGTAAGACATGGTTAATGGCAGCACAACATGGGACGGAAGGGAGAGAGGGAGGGGGGAAGAAGGGAGCAGGGAAGAAAGGGAGGAAGGAAGGAAGGAAAGAGGAAAGGGAAAAGGAAAGGGAAAAGCAAGGAAGGAAGGAAGGAAGGAAGGAAGGAATGGAAGGAAGGAAGGAAAAGAAAGAGGGAAGGAGGGGAAAGAAGGAAGGAAAAGAATGAAAGAAAGAAGAAAGAAAGAAAGAAAGAAAGAAAGAAAGAAAGAAAGAAAGAAAGAAAGAAAGAAAGAAAGGGCAGCCTAGTTACAAACTTAGCAAATTAAAGAAGTGTTGGATGCATGCAACAATAAAAGGAGGAGTGAGGAAATGAAGAACACCCAGCAGGAACTCCTGAATGCAGGAGGAGGCTGGGTGAAAAAAAAAACCAGCAGGGTATCCAGGCAGGGGGGAGAAGAAGGGAGAAGACAGCAGGAGAGAGCAGGTGGAAGGAAGTACGTGTGGCAAAATCATGTGGGTGGCTTGAAGACAGAACAATTGGTGGCTCTGGAGGAGGAGAAGTTAAAAGGATGAAAAATAGCAATGGCTCTTGTGCTCTCATCACAAGGAGCACTCAACCTCCTTAAACAACAAACTAAGTCTGTTCAACTAACATAATAAAAGAAATGGTAATTAAAATAATAACCATAATAATGGAATCCATCAGGATTCCACCATTTGTTGACCCAGCAGTGTATCCAGGACCTAAATTTCAGAAGAATCTGCCCCATCATTTAAGGCATAAGAACTCCTTTAAACTTGCACTGGTATGAATTCATCCAAGGGCTTTTAACTCTTCATTTATTCCTCACACTTTATGAAAGGAGCCACCATTGATCTAGCAAATGGTGGTGGGCACTTCCATAAGAAGAAAGAATGTCAAGAGAGTGACCACATTATTGCCTTTTAATATAGTTCCTCTACTATCCCTCCACCCTTCGGTGGTTAAAAACACACTTTCAAAAACCACGCAAACAGCAGCAAAGAATAATTTGGTGGAAAATATGGCCAGTGTCAATGTGTTTTTTCCCCACTTTCTTTTTGTGGGTGTAAAGAAATACACAGAAATTCCGTACTCACAGATCACATATTTTCAATACAGACGGTGCTTTTGTCCTCATTCATAATGAAGACGGAACCCTGGGTTTATTTTAGCTATGGAAATTTTCTATACTTCCATCTCTAAAAGTCGTAACACCTGAATCATTGGCATATGGGTGGCGTTAATTAAATATTTCTTTTCACAATATCTGCAGCCAATAAAGTCCCTTTTTACAACTCTGTAATCTCTTCCCCATGCTTTGGTTTAGTGCCTAAGCTATCAGGCTAGAAAATAAGAGGCAACGAGTTCTAGTTCTGCCTTAGAGATGAAGCCAGCTGAATGAATGTCCGCCAGTCAAAGTTTCTCAGCCCTAGGAAGAAGGCAATGGCAAACCGCTTCTGAAAATCTTGTCAAGAAAACTGCAGAGATGTTTCAACACTGACTTGAATGCCCCCAAATCAAGATGATAGCTAGCTAGATAGCTAGGTCGCTAGGTAGTAGACAGCTTTAGAGATAGATAGATAGACAGATAGATGATGGAGGTAGGTAGATAGATAGATAGATAGATAGATAGATAGATAGATAGATAGATAGATAGATAGAGATAGATAGATAGATAGATAGATAGATAGATAGATAGATAGATAGATAGATAGATAGATAGATAGATAGCCTTATCCAATTCCTGCAATCGTTTTTCATATGTTTTAGAACAGGGCTGTCAAATTCACTGCCTGTGGGCTGGATGTGTCTGCACTTGGCCACGCCTCCACCCAATTTAGCGAAGCGGAAAAAAGTCCCAATACGTCACATAACGCCGCTGTGATGACACAAGTTTGACACCCTTGTTTTAGATAAATAAATATTATGCTGCTGGTTGATTCTCCTTGTAAAAGGAATTCAAAGGCATTCTAAGCCAAAGTCATGCTGGGCCTCCCACAAATTAATTGGGAACATGTTAACGATTGCATTACTCATTAACATGAATAATGAGCATTCAAACCCTTAGAATCCTCAGTAACCATGATCTGAATCAATAGAGCAAATGAGCATGGGAATTCACAACGTGGGCTCTCCATCTTTTGGCGATCATGAAGGATATTCTTCTCATTCCTGAACTCTGATAAATTGACGGACTTTAGGTATACAGTAGCTATCCCACCATTTTGCCTAAATTTCATAATAAGAACAATAAGAATAATAGAGCAGCCACCATAGTTTTCCCTCAAAGAACATCGTAATTATAGTGTGGTATCATAAAAGATTTAAAATTTAATATGCTTTCTCTCAAAGAACTATAACTCTCAAAGTTCCATAGGTTAAAAAAAAGAGTAATTAAGCAGTTTCGGTCTGAAGTGCATATTGTCTGTCCTATAGAGAGAGAATATATTAAACTGAAAGCTAAATTAGGAAAAAAAAAAGGTAACAACCTTTGTCCCTTTTCTGAAAAACAAAACTAGCATCTTTCAACTGCAAAGAGGTCGTTCAGTGTTGAGAAAAACAGAAGAAGAAAAAAATAAGCTCAGGACCACCAACATTGGACACAATGAACGTCTTGGGTTGACAATTTCTCTCCCCCTTCTATCTCCCCCTCCACCCCCCCCCCACCCAAAAAATATCATCAAAGCACAAAATAGCACAGGGGAACAAGAAATGCATATTTACAGGACTGCAATCTTTTTAGCAGGCTGTGAAGCAAACTCTGGAAGCATCTGAGTCGAAAACAATTTAACCTTTCATCACCAAGTGAAAATGACTGAATTGCAGAAATTGCTGCCATTATCATGTGTCACAACGTTTTTCCAAGCCCATTTGGAACACTAATAATCAACAATATCCTCCAAAAAAAAAAAAAAAAAAAAAGTAAAACAAAAAGAAGTTTGTGAAGAAAGTCAAGAATTATAGTTAGGATGTCAAAACCGTGCATATGACTCAGGCTAGAAATGACAACATCAGGGATGGGATTGAAGTTTTCCCACCCTGCCCAATCACTTGTTTTCGGATAGCTGGATCACCCAGTTGGCTGATGGCCAAACCACAGAGACGATGGAGCATCGGAATTCTAAACAGGAGCTCCGAGAATGCAGCTTGAGAGGCAAAAATAGACAATGAACATATCCCCTGTAATGAGAGAGGACTTCTGGCATAAAGAAAATGAAAACCAAAATGTTACAGATAATACAGGAAGTTAAGGTAATGAAGAGTTAATAGTTGACCAGCTGCTGTAAGGCTGTAAGCCAAGACGATGAACTGAGAAGGAATCTGCAGAATACTGCCCCTTTAAGAAGTTGTTTATATAAGGGAGGCCATGTGTGGATGTCTCTCTCTCTCCTCATGTTCTATCTCCATTGTAGCTCACAGTGTAGAGTTGAAGATTGATTGCTTTCCTGGTATTTGTCTAACACATGTGTGTATTTATGTATATGGTACTCTTGTATATAAACCACTGTTAAAAGACAAAGCCTCTGTGTCCTGTGGTTTGCTCCTGGGTTGTCTCACAACAGTAGTCACGCTGCAAACACTCTGACATAGGAAGTCCTTGACTTATGATCACGGTTGAGCCCAAGGTTTCTGTTGCTAAGTGAGTCATTTGTTCATGAGAATTTTGTCTCATTCTGCAACCTTTCTTGCTACCATTGTTAAATGAATCACTGCAGTGGTTAAGGTTGTTGAGTGAATCTGGCTTCTCCATTGACTTTTGCTTGTCACAAAAGGATCGCATTCTGAACCCAGAATGCTGCAATGCGTCAGAAATATCAGTCAGTTGCCAAGCATCTGAATTTTCATCCCATGACCATGGGTGATGCTGCAACCATCATAAGCCAGTTTTTTTTTTCAGTGCCGTTGTAATTTTGAACAGTCACTAAATGAACTGTTGTAAGTCAAGGACTACTTGCAAAGAGGTTGCAAACTGCCCAGCTAACTCCAGAATGAATTAAAGTTCCTTCATCTCATAGGAAGTGCCATAAATAGCGGAGACACTTAAGCATTTTGGCAGGAGTAGCTAGCATCTGGGGAATCATTTTGCATATGATAAGAAAGAGGTATCCAAGTATGCAAACAACAAATCAAGGACACACTTTCGTTCCCATGTTTCCGATAAGCCTCCTTCTTATTTGAACTATGGAACATAGACCTGAAATGAAAGGCATTCATACTGCAGAAAGGTAGCACCCACCCCGCTCCTAGAAGAAGGAAATATTTTGAGGAATATTAAAAAGGCAGATTATTATATTTTCCCTGGATGAGAAATGGAGAAGCATGCTCTTGGAAAGCAGCCCCCACCTTCCTTAATACCCCACAGCAGATGTCAGCACTTAAAAGAGATAGATAGCTCTGTTCATAGGCAAATATCCTCGCCCAAGATCTAACAAAGGTAGGATTAGCTCTCAGCCACAATAGGAATTGCCCAATGCCCCTTCATTGCATCACTCTTCAAATTTCAACCAAATTTAGCTCAGACAAACTCCTAGGACTTGTACATGGCCCCATGGGAGTCTGACAACAGACAATAGAATACATGTTCTTGCACAGGAACAGGAAGCTAAAGTGCAAAGCTTAAGAGAAGGCATAAATACCCCCCTAAACACACACATACACTCAACTCCATGTGGTCAGCTGCCCAGAAACATGTGCTTTGTGGTTCTGTTTCATCATTAAACCATCTTTCCAATCAGCCTCCATGTTTCCAGTTTCGTTCTCCTGGCTTGGAACTGAACCAGATTCTGCTGAATCTTCCAACAGTACCAAGGAAACACCAATTATCTATATAGGTAAAACCTTTGCCCCCCCAAAGTCAAATGTTGCCACATTAAGGAGGGCCTAAAAGCTGAATTATCATCCTGAGGAATGGACATCTGTATAACAAGTAGGCCTTCCCTCATTTTAGACATTTCAGCAATTATTACAGAACAAACAAATTCAACAGTAGCTGCAAAGAAATTCCAAAAATATATCCTTGTTTGTTTGTGTGTTTTAATGATGCTGAACTCTTAATACAACTTACTTTCTCCAATGCTTTTCTTTCGGGGGGTGGGGGGAAGAGAGGGAGAGGGAGAGGGTGAGGGAGAGAGAGAGAATCTTCATGGAACATTGTATCTTGCAGCTCAGAAGTCCAATTTTCTTGAAATACATTTTGGGAATTGGTACATCACTGTCCAGAGATTTCCCTCTCTGACCTCTCTCCCATGCTTATTCTCCCACAATGTAAGAAGTAAAAGCATCAGAGGAATTGATGGGAATTCCTTTAAAATTCCAGTTGGAATTCAATTGGAAACCGAGGTGAGAAGGCATGGTATCTGATTTACAATGCAACCCTTTTTATTCAGAGAGGCATCAAACCAAACTAGGATCTGACAATCAAAAAAACAAGCAACAAACAAACCTTCACCTTCTATAAATATTGCATTTTCACCCGCCTCACTGATCCAGTAAACTTATCTCAAACATAGCAAACCTATCTCAAACACAATGTTGTTTTATTGGTCAAAAGAACAGTTGTTTGATAAAAACCATAAAACAATTCAGTCATGGCCATGCTAGTTGGAGACAGTGTGATCTTTCTTCAATTATTTATTGTAATGTTATTTATTATGGTTAGCTTTAGGATTTTAGTTGTTTATATATATTTTTGAATTTCTCTTTATACAGAAAAGTATGCATCTGTCTGTTTATCTCTCTCTCCCTCCCTCCATTATCTATCATCTATTTATCTATCCATTTATCTATCATCTATTTGTCTGTCTGTCTATCTATTGATCTATCATCTATCTATCTATCCATCATATCTATCTATCTATCTATCTATCTATCTATCTATCTATCTATCTATCTATCTATCTATCTATCCTATCCATCTATCCATCCATCTATTGCAAAACTATGCATGAATCTTTGGGTTTTTTTTTTTTAGAGCTAAGGCTGAAATTCTTAATGCTATCTCCTGTCGAGCACTAAAGCAAATTATATTGGTTTGCCTTTTGACATACCATCCAATTATCTTCCTAGAGAGCCTACCTGGGTTTCAGTGCTGAGAGGAATAAAAATGCAAAGATAGACATATCTGACAATGCCAAAGACAAGAAGTCTGAAAACAAATCCATACCGGCAGACTCATCTAGGAAGAAAAATGGAACGTTGCGTACCGTCAAAACAATCACACTCTCCAACATGTTCCTCCTCTTTTATAAGGGGATGTTTAACTGTACCACCATTTAAATTGACTTTCTGTTTCAGAAGAAAGCGCTAAACCATTTGATCCACTACAAGGGGAATATTTAAATAAAATAAAATAAAAACAAATCCCACTCTCCCCATTGTATGACGGTGGCTCAATTTATTCAAGTGCTGATCAATGCTAAACAATCAGAGGAGTTCATGTATTATGTATTTCCCAAAAACGATGCTGGTGCTTTTTAGTGGGATGTCACAAGGTTAACCAAGTAGTAGAGACGGGCTCCCTGGAGCCCAATTGCAGCTCGTGCACTTGCTATCCACTTGGAAGAGAAACAATAGTGGACTAAAACATCACTTGGCAGGCATAATGAACTGCTCTCATAAACCTCAACCTTCAGAAAACATTATACTTTACAATTGGACAGAACAGACAATTACTGGATCTCCATTTGGATGGAAACAGCCAAGCTCTGCTCTGTTCCTTAACCATATCTCAGTAATTATTGATAACACAATTGCCTGCAATTGCCCTGTTAAGATAAGTGCATCGGCAATTAAAACCACTTGTGGTTTTATTTCCTGGTGGATGAAGAATGGCTCTCTTAAATCTATCTCCATTGCTTAGGAAAAGTGCCTGGGCTATTGAGAGAGGATGAGGGGAAGAGAGATTTTTACAGGAAAACTGGGTGATTCTCTGCCACCATTCTATTCTTTCGATGACTGTCATTTTAGAAGGGAAAATGGGATGCATTAGGGATCTGTGGTGTGAATGGTTGGAAGGAGAGTTTATCTTTTCATCCCAGCTTGGATGAAGGTAAGGATGGTTGTTTCTGAAGGCTGAGGGAACAGCACATTCTGGAAGTAAAACATGCCAGTTCTTAATTCGGGGATAGGAAAATTGGATGTGGAATTTGCATTATGCTTTAATTTTAGCTCCCAGTAATGTTAAACCAAAATCCAATTGCATTTGAAAAATATGGGAGATAAAATATTGAATGAAGATGATACCATAACAAAATCACCATAATATATGTCCATAGAATCACAATGGGAAGGATGTTATAATTCAATATCTAATAGCAATAGCACTTAGACTTAAAACTTTCTTCACAGTGCTTTACAGCCCTCTCTAAATGGTTTATAGCATCGGCCTCTTGCCCCCAACAATCTGGGTCCCCATTTAACTGACCTCGGAAGGATGGAAAGCTGAGTCAACTTTGAGCCTGGTGAGATTCAGACTGCCAAATTGCAGTCAGCCGGTAGTCAGCAGAAGTAGCCTGCAGTACTGCACTCTAACCACTGGGCCAGTACATCTAAAGAAGCTATCTAACTGCTTCAGGTAGCGTAAGGATTATATAAGGAGATGGTTTCCCAAGAGGGACTTTGGCATAGGATCACCAAGGAGTACACTGGAGCAAATAAAGTTTTCAGCAGGGAACCAAGAAGCACATAGTGACGGAATTTTTGCAACAAACTCATCAATGTATGTGGTTCCTCTCTCAGAAATAATCTTCCTATAGCACAAATAATTACTTGGGTTTCCTTTTAGGGGTAGAGCAACTCGGTACTGAAGAGCTGTCAGCTAAAACTTGGCTCCCAAATCTCACGGTACTTTAAATGTGAATTTTATGGAACAAGTCAATGTTAGGAATTTTGTTTTACTCAGTTCCTGCTAAATTAAGTTCCTCACTGTTTTTTAGTCACTAAACTCTTGGCATTAATTAATGTTTATGCTGCCATAATCTGCCAGGGCTTCTAGAGGTTATCAACATTTAAAAAAAAAATGCAAAAAGCTATGCAGCATTAAAACATCCACAGTAAGAAAATAATAAGGAACAATTAAGAAAGTGGTCAGTCTTGACTCTGCTCATGACCCTGGTCTTATTAATTTTATTGTCTTGCCAGAGCTGAAAGTTTGGTGAGGTTTTTTTTTACATTTCTGAGACCTTTGTCCAGTTATGTCCTTTAGTGGACAATTAAGGGGGAAATCTGTGAATCAGATTGTTTTTATTTGCAACGCAGAGATTAATTATACAAGAGTTGATTTTAAAAAAAAATCCTTGTTCAGTCTCAAGAAACTGAACATTTCAGATATCCTATACCAGAGGCTGTCTTCACATCAAGAAAAAACCGAAACTTATTGTAGCAGAAATTATGTTCCCTTGAAAAAAAATATCACAGGAAACTCAAATCTAGTTTCTCTACTGTATTACCATTTAACCATGCAAAAGCAGCTTTCTATATGAATTTATTAGCGCTTTTCGCATTTGGCAAATGTAAGTGCTTTAAATCTCTTCCAGTATTAAATTTATTTCACAGTGGAATTAAGAAGCTGGAAGTTGAGAAGATTACGTCGCCAGCCTGCCCTGCTTTAAAACTCACAAAGATGGAAGATCTTGCAAAAAGTGCTTAACTTCGTGTCAGATTAGCGAGAGGCTCAGTATGAAATTAAAATTTATGATAAGAAAATTTAAATAATTTACAGATATTATGCTATAATGCTATCTCAGAGTTTCGCTTTGGTGCATGCTTAGAGCGAGCGCCTTTTAGGAGGAGATCAAATATTACAAGAGAGAGAAAAAAGGGAGAGAGAGAGATGAGAAACTATATGCCCAGAGAGGAACAACAGAACTCAACTAGAGAAGTCATTAAAAACACACGCTGCAGTTACTTATTTATTATTTTAATCTTCTAAGAAAGAAGTCTAGATTGTTGCTTTTCCTCCCCAAAATACATTCCTATCTTGGGGATGAAAAGTGACTGATGACCCCTTCTACACACTTATGATTGTTGCCGCATCCCCATGGTCATGCGATCCAAATTGGACGCTTGGCAACTGACTCATATTTTTGACGGTTCCACTGTCCCGAGGTCATACGATCACCTTATGCAGCCTTCTGAAAACCAGAGTCAATGGAGAAGTCAGATTCCCTAACTTAATGTGACGACCCGGGGCGTGGCACAAAGGCAACACAGTCAGATAATCAGGAGGAGTCCCTTTATTAGCTCCAACTTTGGCCCCAATGTCCTGGTTACCTTCTGGGCTGGAGAAAAACTCCCAGAAACAGTCTTTGGTTGCAGAGAATCAAGTCCAAAATGTGGTCAACAAAAAATGTAACTATAAGTCCAATCATGAGGTAATTAGCCTGGCAGGGTAATTAGCCTGGCAGGCAGCAGTAATTCAACCCGGTTGGGAGGATGCCAGAAACGCACGTTTGTTCCCAGCAGATGCCACACTCAGCTTGCATCTCTTTTAAAGTCTCATTCCCAGGTGTGGCTGATGAAGGGAATCAGGGCCCTTTCCTCCCCCATAAGCCACACAACCAATGCTGCCCTCTTCTCCATTCCTCCCTGCATGCCCTAGGATGAAGAGGGGGTAGGCCTGGGTCTGCCTCTGAGGCAAGGATGGCAGCTCACCCCATCATGTGGCGCTTGGGTCTTGAACCTGGATTAGCAGCTTTCCAGCCAACAAATCCAACCATTGAGCCCCTACATCTGGGATGGCAAACCTATGGCACGTGTGCCCAAAGTGGCACGTGAAGCCATGTTGCCTGGCACACATGACCTTGCCTGTTTGTCTTCTGGGTTTCTGGCACACATTTGCACCGATGATCAGCTATTCTTCATGCACGCCAGCCAGCTGATTGTTTTGTGCGCTAGAATCTGGAAGTTTGGCGTTTCTGGAGCACAATCCCTTCGCGTGTGCTGCGGTGTCTAAAACCAGCTTGCGCATGCTCACCAACCAGCTGATTGTTGGGTGTGAATGCACACTAGAACCCTGAAGTTCAATTTTTCCAGAATGCGCCCTGAAGAGTGTGTGTACGACATCCGCATGACCTTTTCGGCACTCGGTTCCAAAAAGGTTCGCCATCACTGCCCTATATTATGTGGATCAATTTAAAGGAAATCCAGCAGCCAACGGGACAAAAACAAAAACAACTTCTTGGGCAGAGCCAGGGTGCTTTTATAGGGGCAATTTTTTTCATGGCTGCAAAGGCTTCCCGATGAGTAATGCATCATTAATTTAAATAAAATAAAAAAATAAAATAAAAATCAGATAACGATGATTAGACTTTGCCAGTAGTCCTTAAAATAGCTGCGTGTGGATGGAAAAGATGTGTCTATGATTGAAGATAGATGGAAAAGTGGAAATGCTGAAGTAAACTAAAAGGTCAGAAGAATCTTCACCCTTGGGTGGAGGAAAACTAGGTCAAGACAAGAGAGAGAGAGTTGTGTGGTATAATCCTCCGGAGGGGCAATTATCTAAACCCAAGACATGGAAATGAAAACTCTTGAAAGTTCTTTTTTTCCCCCCACAATTTATTACATGTAAATAAATTATTCAAGTTGATTGCTTTGATCTTTGGAAATGGTTAGTTAGCATTTATAATATTTTCAACTTGGCGATATTCAATATTCACAGATCAGGCTGTGTTGCACTAATGAGAGATATTTATCCTGCCTGCATATAATAATAATAATAATAATAATAATAATAATAATAATAATAATAATAATAATAATAATAATAATAATAATAATAGATCTAACATAACAGAGATAGCCATGCCTCTTTCTAAGGGATCTCTTGCAAGGATAATCAACTTGTTTTGTATATTGCTGTACTCATCTGATGATAGTTATCTCGCATCTTGACTGATCTAAGACAGAAAAGAATTGCTACACCTTTCTAAATTACTTGTCAGACAATTGGTTATAATTGCATGTAGGCTTGTGAGGGATCCTTGGTTTTTCTCTGAGCTTGCTTATTTTCTTGCAGACATTTTTTGTACTGGAGAATGAGTCTTTGTGTTACCAGCTTTACCCATGTTTATAATGGATATCTGCAGAGGTCTAGACCATAATGAAGAGATGTACAAGCATTTGTGAACTAGCCCTCAGGAATACTTCTAATTCAGAGCACATAAAAACAACCCTAGGTTTCTGTCCCAAGAGATGAAGTCTGGCAATACTATTAAGAGACAACATGAGGTTGTACTCTTGGGCTTCAAGAGGTCTCACAGATTTCTCTGTACTTTAAAAAAAAAACCACAGCTGAACTCAAAACAGAATCCAGGATAAGGTTTTAAGACACCAGCAGTCTGACAGTTCCTTGCCTGCCCTTTTGAAAATTCTAGATTATAACAGACACATTTAAAACTAGCACCTGCAAAAGGTGAACTTAAAGGGGAAGGGGAGAATACTAGATTTTTTTAAAAAAAAAAGGAAAGCAGGAATGGATTTAGTGATGTACTTGCTTTTATCTCTACACAATATGGGATTTATCTATGCTAAAGAATCCAACCACCATGGGAAAATAATATGTGAGTGGATGAGAGGGAGAGGCCAGGAGAGGATGGGTGGGAGATGAAAGGAGGGGAGGGCAGGGGAGTGGAGGGGAAGAGAGAAGAGGAGGGGCGGGAGAAGGAGAGGAGAGAGGAGAAGAGACAAAATGAGACAAGAGGGAGTGATGGGAAGGAGACAGTGGCAGGAGAGAAGGACAAAAGAGAGGAGAGAAAAAATTAGCTCCTATGTTCCATTTGGCTTTCCACATTTTGCCAACTGTCATTGCATGGGGGAATGACTACATCCCACAGCTTCTCAAATAGCAAGAATCAAAAACCTGCTTCTTTGACTGTGAATTTTAAATTCCATCAGCCATAAACATTACAGCCAATGGCAGAGGACAATGAGAATTCGGTTTGGGGGTAGGAAACCCACTGTGGTTGGCACACAAGCCTGCTGGGTGCTAGAGCTAGATATGCATTTCCAGGTTGAAGGTCCTACCCAGCCAGGTGTGTCCCTGTGCTCAAGAGCCCTGCTCTGTGGGGTACCTTGAAGCGCCTTGGCTGATCCCGCTTTCTCTCTTGTTTCCTGCAGGGGATGCTGACCCATCATTTTCTTCTGCAGCTCTGACCTAGATTGGGGGCATCTTTGTGGCAGTCGGAGTAACAGAATAACAGAGTTAGAAGGGACCTTGGAGGTCTTCTAGTCCAACCCCTTGTTCAAGCAGGTGACCCTACACCATTCCAGACAAATGGTGGTCCAATCTTTTCTTAAAAACAGCTGAGCCTAATTTTAATTTTTAAAAAAGGATTCCAGATTTTCCTGTCCTTGAAATACACTTGCATATTGCATTTGATTTCCTTGTAAAGATCCCCAATGTAAGAATGATGAACAAACAGAAGGAACTCATTAATTAGTTCTTTTCCCCCTCCCAACAAAATGCAATATTGGACTTTGTTAACCCATCTGCTATTTTTTTTTAAAAAAGATTTGATACCTCTCTCGACCAGTCTAATTTTCCTGAAGAAAATAGAATGAATTCATGTGGAAAGCTAGCCCAATAAAACTTTGCTTTAACTACCAAGTAAAGATAATAAAGTTTGTACTGTATGAGTGCAAAGGAAAAGGCAAATCATTTTTTTTCCAATTCCCATACACCCATCCCGGTTATTCATTCTTCCATTGTTCTTTTCTTTTAAATAGAAAAAAAAAAAGAACCAGCCCACTGTAATAGCCATAGCACTTAGACTTATATGCCACGTTACAGTGCTTTAGAGCCCTCTCTAAGCAGTTTACAGAGTCAGCCTATTGCCCCCAACAATCTGGGTCCTCATTTTACCCACCTCAGAAAGGAGGGAAGGCTGAGGCTTCCGGTTTGAGTCTCTTCAGCGACAGACCAAAATCCGTGATTGTGTGCGGTTTCGATCTGTGCTCACGGCCAGAGCGCCCCAAGCTGGCTGGTTTCTGGGCTAAGCCACCCCATAGAGCTGGTGAAGAGGGGGGAGGATGCCAGAAGGGTCGAGAGAGCCACATCTCTCTTTTGGCTTCGTATTTCAATTCTTACAAATGGAGATCTGGAACTATGAGAAACAACAAGAAATGCTTGCAGAACAAGATCGGGAGAAAGAAGAAGCCATCTTTAATGACCAAATAATTTTAAGTGGAAAAAATAAAGGAAAGGGGGGAAAAAGAGTGAAAGGTTTAAGACTAGAAAAAAAACAACCAAAAAGAAGAAGAGTTTGAAAGATAAGTATAACATTAGAAAGCAACAGAAGAGGAGATTACAGATGAGAGAATTAGAAGTAGAGAGACGAGGGGGTAAAAAGGGGAGGGAGAAGAAGAGGGGGAAGAAGGCAAGGAAAAGAAGTTGTAAAAGACAGAAACAAGATATAGAGAAACAGGGAAAAGATATAAGGATTGAAACCATAAGCCTGTTTAGAGATAATGGGTGAAAATTTAATTGTAAAAGGGATTCTGCAAAGGTACATAAGATAGCATTGTTATATTACAAATAGAAATAATTTTAGAAAATATGACTAAAATGATGGATAAAATACTCACTGTAATGTAGTGGAATGTTTGTAAAGAAATAAATGAATTAAAGTGAATGAGATAATTAAATTAGGAAAGGATGAGAACATTTTAATTATTATTAATCATCTATAAAAAATATGTGAGAAATATGGAAAAAAAAGAATTAATTATGGAAAGTTTATAAGTGTTCCCAAGGAAGTATGATATTTAATTGAAAAGAAATGTTAAAGATGTTAAGATCTTAATGAATATTAATGATAGAATTGAATTGGAATGGAATGTGTGTTTTATTTACATATAGTGTGTATTTTAAGAATGTACCAAGCAGAATTCGATTGGAAGTTATGTATTATATTGATTGCTATAACTTTAAAGGTATACATTGAAGCTTAAATAAGAATTTAAATGGATAAAATTAAAAGATATAAAGGTGTCATACACCAATTAGTAACTACAAGGGAAAATTTGTTTAATGAGAAAAGATAATATGAAATTGCAACAGGACAGACAAAAGTATAAATATAATGATTTGAATTGAGATGAGATAATTAAAATAAAGTTGAGAAAATTAAAAGAGGGGAAAAACTATGTAGAAAATATAAAACAGTAATAAGATATGGAACAGAACATAGAAATGAGTACAAAATTGAGTTTGTGTCTGTATGAAGAAGTGATAACCTGGGACCATGCTATTTTCAAAAAAAAAAAAAAGTTTTATTTGTATTTTGTTTTTGTGAAAACTCAAATAAAATTTTCAAAAAAAAAAAGAAACAAAAGAAAGGAGGGAAGGCTGAGTCAACCTTGAGTCTGGTGAGATTCGATCTGCCAAATTCCAGGCAGCTGGCAGCGAGTAGAATTAGTCTGCAGTACTGCATTCTAACCACTGTGCCTCCGCGACTCATAATGCCTTTGGAGGTGTTTTCATGCAGGAAACATCATGGCGGGCGGGATATTTGTTTCTCTGAGACAGAGAGCCTTTTCAAGTAAACGTAATCCAGCCGTATTCCCCATAGCCAGTCTCAGAATGAAATGGATTTATCCAGCGGTGGGCTTCAAAATTTTTAGCAAAGGGTTCTCTGCCCAGTTGCTGGGTGGGCATGGCCATGGTGGGCGTGGCCTAGCCAACCTTCTGCACCATGGTGAGGGGGGCATTTTTGCCCTCCCTGGGCTCCGGAGGCTTTCCTCGATCCTCCGGAAGGATGAAAATGGCCTCCCCAGGCTCCGGAGGTTTTCATTACCTTTCTCTTGCCACACTTCTGAAGCAAATCACTGCATGGTTAAGTGAATCATGTGGTCATTAAGTGAATATGGGTTCCCCCACTGAATTTGCTTACAGAAGCTGGCTGGGAAGGTTGCAAATGGTGATCATATGACCCCAGGACAGTGCAACGGTCATAAATCCATTCCAAGGGACAAGGGGCTTGAATTTCGATCACATGCTTGTGGGGATAAAAAAAGAGATTGGACAATCATTTGTCTGAAATGGTATAGGGTCTTCTGCTTGAGTAGGAGGTTGGACTAGAAGACCTCCAAGGTCCCTTCCAATTCTGTTATTTTATCCCAAAGATGCTTTTCCAAGAGGCAACTGGACTTCCTTGTGTTTTTTTTTTTTATTTGAAGACGTTTCATTTCTCACCCAAGAAGCTTCTTCAACTCAGAGTTAGATGATGGGGAATTCAGGTCAGAACTGAAGAAGCTTTTTGGATGAGAAGCGAAATGTCCTCAAAGAAAAACCAGAAAGTCCAGTTGCCTCTTGAACAGAGGTGGTATTCAGCAGGTTCTGACCAGTTCTGGAGAACCGGTAGCAGAAAATTTGAGTAGTTCGGAGAACTGGCAAAGACCACCTCTGACTGTCCCCACCAACCCCATCTATTCTCTGCCTCCCGAATCCCAGCTGATCGGCTGGGTCTTCTTTTGTTGCCCAGCATGGGAGAACAGAGCTGGAAAGCAGGTTAGTGGGGTGGGGAGGGAATGGGAATTTTACAGTATCCTTTCCCTGCCATGCCAACCAAGCCACGCCCACCAAGCCACGCCCACAGAACCAGTAGTATTTTTTTTTATAATCCAACCACTGCTCTTGAAAAAGCACCTTTGTGACAACCATGACCTGAATGATTGAAAATCTCCACAAGCATCTATTGTTCTATGGTTACCAGTAGTGAGTTCTTTTCCACTTATAAACTCACCTTGGAAGGACAGGAACTGCACAGCCATTCAAGAATGTGTTTTATATGAAACATTCAACATTTCTTACTTGACCTTCACAATGGATCGTTCAGCTGCGCAGAAAAGATCTACAAATGGGACCATATGTTCAATGGCTCTCAGTGGCTTGTTTCTAGCATCCCATTACCTATTCCCATATTAGCATATTCATTCAAAACCTTCATATTCCACCTTTCAGTTTTAGAGACCTTCCTTTTCATTCAACCTTTGGAAGAAGAAAAAAAGCCAACACCGATAGCAAAATGAACCCGCCGATAAAGCAATGCATTTGTTTTCCTGAAACATATAAAAATGGTTAAAAACAGACTAAGGGAAGGAGTTTTGAGAGCTGGTCAAAGCTGCATTTCCACTGGGCCACCCAAAACAACACTTAAAGGAAATTTTACTTCTTCCTGTCAATAACCTGTAGTGTCTTTAGGCAGATGCTGAGCGAACATGGATAATTATGCCTTTCCACTTGTCTACATCTATCCGTCTCGGGTTTTGTCATGCACATCATTTGAAACATTCTTCCCTTCCATGAATCAAATCAGAGTCCTTAGTTGCCAATGCTAAGCAACTAATCAAAGCAGAGAAGACTTTCCTCTGGTTTATTCAATGTGATGCACAAGCTGAGAACTCTGGCTTATTTTTCCTCCTCACACGAAGGCACATTGTGAATAAACCACCAACGGAGCATTTGTGGTTTTGCTTAGTTGCTCCTGTTGGCAGGAAGAGAGCCAATCTGGAGCCATCACATTCCTGCTGTTTCTGCTAGCGGAAAGATCTGCCAGAATTCTGATTTCCCTTATTTCTTATGTCACTAAGGATTACAAGAACCAAACAGAGCATAAGAAGTTATCCAATGTTGCTTCCAGCACTCTGTAGTAACCAAGTAAAATTACTAAGGATCCCTCGCTAAATCCTGTCCTTTGCACAGGACCCTTTAAGTTGATGTCAGAACTCAATATCTGACATAGTATGTCCTTGACTTAGGAGCAGGGGTGGGCTGCTGGGAGTTCACAAGGGTTCGGGAGAGTCCCTAGCTAAGATTCTGTGCAGCCTCGCCCACCGCACCCTGCCCCTCCCAGGAGTCCCTACATGGTCCGTTTTGGATGCAGGTAAGTGCAGGGAGTGCACAGAGGCTCGGGGAGGGCAAAAAATGGATCTCCCTGAAGTCCAGAAAGGCTGGAAATGGGCCCATTTCTGGCTTCCAGAAGACTCCAGCGAGGACTCCAGGGAGGCCGTTTTCGTCCTCCTGCAGGCTCAAGGAAAGCCCCCAGAGCCCGGGAAGAGCGAAAATGCCCCCCACCCACACCGTGGTGCAGGAGGCCGACTAGGCCACACCCACCATGGCCACGCCCACTCAGCAACTGGGCAGAGAACCCATTGCTAAATTTTTTCAAGCTCACCCCTGCTTACGACCACAATTTATGTGGTTAAGTGAGACGCTTGTTAAGCAAGTTCTCCATTTTATGGGTTTTCTTGCCACATTTGTCCAGTGGCTGATTGCAGGAGTTTAATTAGGAACATGGTCATTAAGTGAATCTGGCTTCCTCATTGACTTTGCTTGTCAGAAGGTCGCAAAAAGAGATCACATGACCCCAATACACTGCAACCGTCATAAATGTGAGGTTGTTGTTTTTTTTGCAAGCATTCAAATGTAAATCACACAAACATGGGGATGTTGAAGTAGTCGTAAGTGTGAAACCTGGTCATAAGTCACCTTTTTTCAGTACCATTGTAACTTTGAATGATAGATGAACAGAGTTGGAAGGGACCTAGTAGGACATCTAGCCCAACCCCTGCCCAAGCAGTCCCTACATCATTTTTGACAGGTGGCAATCCAATCTCTTCTTGAAAGCTTCCAATGATGAAACTCCCACAACTTCTGAAGGAAAGCTTAGTGAATGGTCCCACAGGGAACTGTTGTAAGTTGAGGACAACCTGCAACTCTTTTTTTCTCTTCCTTTGAACTATAGCAAGAATGGTTGCAAAATGAGGCAACATTCACAACAATTGTCTATCTTAGCAACCAAAATTTTGAGCTCAGTTGTAGTTGTAAGTCTATGACTTCCTGTAGATTCAATCCTTACTATTTCTGCTTGGAAATCTTTAGTGTTTATACAGAATGTTGCCCATCACTCAAATCTGCTGTAAGCACCGAGTATTATCTCCATAGAAAACAAATAAATTCAACAGACAAACACCCATAATCCAAGAGAATGTTAATTTCAAAAACATCATTCCTTTCGTTGAACAACTTATTTTCATTTTAGAGTTTAGGATCTATTATAAAAATTATATCTAATGAAACTGACTGCAAGCAATAACTACTTAATTAAAAGTGGGCTTACTGACTTTTTTTTTTTAAATGCAAGATGCAAATCATGGAAGCATAATTAAAATAATGTCAGTAATTCAGTCTAAAAATGTTTTCTTCCAGGATTTATCAGAACACGGTTGTAAAATTGTGGCTTACTTTAAAATTATAATACAGACATATAAGTTCAGTAATATTTTTCTACCTTCGGTATTTATCTTTCTCCAAAGGCAACACCAAGGCATAATGAAAAATTTATACTTTAGCAGTTTCACATTTTATAGCATATTATATGAAATTTTAATATGAAAATGGATGGATAAGTGAGATAGAATGGATGAATCAAAGTTGCTCTACAGCTATCACAAATTGAGACATTTTCAGAACAGGGAAGCCTGAAAAGGTCCCTTTTTTCATTTTTATTGTTGTTGCCCGAGAAGAACTATATTGGTTTGAAGGAATATACTGTGTGTGTGTTTGTGTGCGCGCGCACACACATGTGTCTGTTTTCTGAGTCTGATGGATTCTATGAAAAACAATGGTAATTTCTGCTTGATGGAAGACTGATTTAAGCTTCTTTCTTAAACAATTTATAGGTAAATCTAGGCAAAATTCTTCCTTATCTGTTTAAGTTTCTCTATTTCTTCAATTCTATTTTCTCAACTATACAGCCCTAATAGTCATTTTTGCCCATTTATTCTATTCATGTGTCAAATGTAGGAAGAGAGAGAGAGAGAGAGATGGAGGGAGGGAGGGATATTATACAGTTCGAGGTAGAGGGAGGTAGAAAAGATGGAGGGAGAGAGATTGAAATAGAGATAGAGGTCTCAGAAATAGAGGAAGGAAGGAAGGAAGGAAGGAAGGAAGGAAGGAAGGAAGGAAGGAAGGAAGGAAGGAAGGAAGGAAGGAAGGAAGGAAGGATAGATAGATGATAGATCGATAGATGATAAATAGATGATAGATAGGTAGGCAGGTGGGGGGTGGATGGATAGATGGATGGATAGATAGATAGATAGATAGATAGATAGATAGATAGATAGATGATGGATAGATAGATGATAGATTGATTGATAGATGATAGGTAGGTAGGTAGGTAGGTGGGTGGGTAGATGGATGGATAGATAGATAGATAGATAGATAGATAGATAGATAGATAGATAGATAGATAGACAGACAGACAGAAAGAGAGATAGATAGATAGATAGATAGATAGATAGATAGATAGATAGATAGATAGATAGATGATAGATAGATGATAGATAGGTAGGCAGGTGGGGGGGTGGATGGATAGATGGATAGATAGATAGATAGATAGATAGATAGATAGATAGATAGATAGATAGATGATGGATAGATAGATGATAGATTGATTGATAGATGATAGGTAGGTAGGTAGGTAGGTAGGTAGATAGGTGGGTGGGTGGATGGATGGATAGATAGATAGATAGATAGATAGATAGATAGATAGATAGATAGATAGATGATAGATAGGTAGGCAGGTGGCGCGGTGGATGGATGGATAGATAGATAGATAGATAGATAGATAGATAGATAGATAGATAACTGATAGATTGATTGATAGATGACAGATAGATGATAGGTAGGTAGGTAGGTAGGTAGGTGGGTGGGTGGGTGGATGGATAGATAGATAGATAGATAGATAGATAGATAGATAGATAGATAGATAGATAGATGTGAGAGAGAGAAGATGTTGCTGAGGAAAATTGACAAGTCATTCCAAAATCTGAACTGTTAAATTTTGAGGATTTTGATGCTGTTTAAAAGTGAAAGGAATATCTTTGGATTTAGGCCTGACAGAAGCTTAATGCATTACTGTGTATCACTTTTTAAAAAATGACTATCATTTAATCAAACACAGGAGGAAAAAAACAGTTCTGGAAGGATGGGAAGAAAAGGCGAAACACATTTGAACCTTTATATGCATCCATCTCATCAAAATGGCCATTGCTTCTAAAGTTGAATAGCTCTGTACTACCTTGGAAGCAAAGATATCGAGTCACTAATATAAAATAAATTGTTCGGTGTAATGGCTCTGTTGTAATAGTATCAAGGATCAAAATCATTAAAGCACTCTAAAGACTGTTTTAGGACTCTATTAATATGCACAGACCAGTAGTTGGAATGTCAGTTTGCAGCCTACTGACTGTCAGTACACCCAAGGTGTGGATTAATTAAGCAATAAAATATGCCGTGTCATCATTTGATGCTACCAGTGAACCCAAAATGAGTATTTTATTTCAAGAAGATATAATGAAACAATCTGAGCATATGGAGAACATTATGAGAGTATTATGTCTTTCGTATAAAAGAATAGGAAAATGGAGGAGAGGAAAACCCTGTTAAAATATATAGTATTATTTTGTTTTTAAAGAAAAGCATTTTATTAACTGAGATTTATACATTTGGTGGAACTTGAATCTGTGGAAGGAGGATGATCAAGAAATTGAGCAACAATGAAATAGCAGGAGGAGTGTTGAGTCAGAAGCTAAGTATTAATGGTCTTTCAAAAATGTCCTTCCAAATTTGTGGATAGAGAAATTGGACAGGCAATTTTCTCTGGATTTCTCCAGAGGAATGGAAAAAAATAGACCATCCAGATCTTAACTGTTCCATGGGTCATTGAAGGAAAAATTGTCCTTCAAGTATCCAAAATGACCATTTTTTTTTCATTATAGTGTCCTTTTTATAATGCCCCAAAATGATTTCTTTAATCATCTGAAATGGTATATAGCATTTCCTGTCTGAGCAGGGGTTGAACTAGAAGACCTTTCAAGGTCCCTTCCAACCAGAGGTGGTATTCAGCTGGTTCTGACCAGTTCTGGAGAACCGGTACTAGAAATTTTGAGTAGTTTGGAGAACCAGCAAATGCCACCTCTGACTGGCCCCGCCCCCATCTATTCTCCGCCTCCCATTGAGTCCCAGCTGATCGGCTGGATCTTCTTTGGTTGCCCTGCACAGGAGAACAGAGCTGGAAAGCAGGTTAGTGGGATGGGGAGGGAATGGGGATTTTGTAGTATTGGTATAAACGCCTAACAAACAGAACCAAGAAGTGAGACAAAAATGTTGATTGAAACAACCCTTAAGAAAGTAAAATAAAATTTTGTAAACTATATAAAGATATAAGAATAGTAATTATAGCTAAAGATATTATTTAATAGTAGATAAATGCAATATAATGCAATATGATATTTAAATCAAAATCTTGTATAGATGCCAAGAATGTTGTTGATATCATGATGTTTTACGATGTAAAAAAAAAAGAAAATTAATAAAAATTATTTTTTAAAAAAATGGAGGGAAAAAAAATGTCCAGCTAAATTCCAAAATCCCGTTCTGAGGAAAGCAACTGATTTGGGAAAAAGTTTATTTACTTCTCCTCTCCTCTTTAAAAAAAAATAAAATTGAGCAGATCCTGGCAACAAACTTAAATCTAAGTTTTAAAAGATAAAAAAAAAACAGCCTACCACAGCTGTCTTGGCATTTCATACTGTTTTATTTATGGATCCTTTCTGCCTTAGAAGTTTAATGGAATTTTCACTGTGATTTTTATTCCTGTGTGATTTATTATACATCAAACAGGGTAAATCAATCAGTGTTGGTTTAAATACCAGTCCAGGTTGATATTACCCTATTAAAACATATCCTAACGGTTGTTAGAAACACAAATGCTTGGGCAGAGGAAGTTGTAAAAAGATTGACAGACATATTTGTGATTAACATATATCATTTTGCAGCCATGTACTACCCAATTAGTTCTGAAAAGGCATATCTAAATATTGGAAATAGAGTAGAATAGTTCAGGCTTATGAATGCTAAGAACTAGGCACAAAACAAAGATACACTATAAAAGTTAATGCATCATTTTAATTCCCAAGAGCAATGCCGAATCTAATAACCTATTATGCGAGAATAACAAGGGGTGCAAAGTATTTTTGAGTTTCTAAGATTTTCAGCTTGAAAATACTTTATTTTGAGTCTGGAATATATTATTTCATGTTTAATGCAGTATTTTTTTTTTTCCAGCCAGTCTAGAATTTTTTCGAGCTTCAAACAGCTTCATTCCATCCTCACAACAGAGGTGGTCAGAACCAGTATTTAAGATTCAAAGCATATTCTTCTAAGTCCCTAGATAATATTTGTCTGTCTATGAGAACATGGGCATTATATTCATCACCAGACATGTTCTGGTGAATGTCAACTCTTCCAGTTGAAAAAAGAAAAAGAAAGAGGGATGACTATATTATCACAGCACATTCAACCACAGTGAATCTAACCATGGTTTGTTAAATACCTCACAATTGTTTGGTTGTACAGGACATGCTGAGTCAGATGCCACAGTTTGCAAACTCCAACCTCTGTGCTAACCCAGCCCATTAAGTTATTACTACTACAACAACAATAATAATTATTGCTGTTTGATTCAAAGGCCAAACCAGGGTTTCGACTTGAGGGATAAAATATTAGATTAGAACAAATAGCATTAGCACTAGCAATAGCACTTAGACTTATATATCGCTTTACAGTGCTTTACGGCCCTCTCTAACTGGTTTACAGAGTCAGTGGATTTAGTGGTGGGATTCAACAAATTTTACTACTGATTCTGTGGGCGTGGCTTGGTGGGCGTGGTGTGACTTGGTGGGCATCGCAGGGGAAGGATACTGTAAAATCCCCATTCCCTCCCCACCCCACTAACCTGCTTTCCAGCTTCATTTTCCTGTGTAGGGCAACAAAAGAAGACCCAGCCAATCAGCTGGGACTTGGGAGGTGGAAAATAGATGGGGGTGGGGCCAGTCAGAGGTGGGATTTGCCAGTTCTCCGAACTACTCAAAATTTCTGCTACCAGTTCTCTAGAAGTGGTCAGAACCTGCTGAATACCACCTCTGAGTGTATTTCCCTCAACAATTTTGGGTCCTCATTTTTAACCATCTCGGTAGGATGGTAGGCTGAGTCAACCTTGAGCCTGGTGAGATTCGAACTGCAAAATTGCAGGCAGCCGGCAGTTAGCAGAAGTAGCCTGCAGTAATGCACTCTAACCACTGTGCCACTGCGGCTCAAATAGTGTCACATTGTTAAAAAAAACCAACAACATAAAACTCCCTGCACAATTTGGGGTTAATTGTTGTCTTTCCATGGAAAACTCTTTCCCAGAGTTGCTGTGAGGAAATAAAAAGATGGAGAGAGAGAATTTGCATTCTGTCTAGACCATTCAAATGAATATGTAAGCAGTCATTAGGAGAGTGTGAGTTCTAATTCTCCTTAAATAAAGTCAGCTAGGAGATAACAATACTTTATTTGCGGTCACAGACCAAAACACAAGTACAACAAAAGGAGAACATGGGAAAATTAATCATGAACAATTGGCCATCAAAAATTTGACTAAGGGGAATGTCAGCTAGGAGATTTGGGGCCAGCTCCTCTCACTCAGTGGTTCCATCAAACCACTTCTGAAAATCGTGTTACAAAAATTGCTGGGATGACTGGGATGTTGCAAAAGGTCAGCAGTAACTGTTGAAGGCATAATAAACTTTCTATGGATAAATAGGAATATTATGAAGACACCTAGGAAGAAGAGTCAAGAATGATTAAACTAAACAAAAAAAGTGAGAAAAAATAGAGTTAATAACAGTTGAGAGAAAGAAAAGAATGGATGTCTGAAATACTTTGCCAAGTTTTGGCGTGTGGGACACTATTATAACAACAAACAGTAACCTGTTTTTGTCCTTTGGACTCCACCCATCCAAACAGTTCTCAATCTAGTTGATTTTCCCCCCCTCCAGTCTGCTCCTTATCTTTTAGGATGGAGGAAAATGAGTATTTAGCGATTGAAACAGCAGAGTTTTCTTAACGAAAAACTGTGATATTTAGTTGCCACAACCTTGTTTTCCTGTTTAGATGAAGTAATCAGGAAGCCAGTAACAATGTCACATTTCCAACTCAAGCAAATACTTGCAAATCTGTCGCATTCAGACCAGATATGTATTATGTGAGATTACAGTTTGATCACTTCTTTCTATTACTGCTACACTGAAAATGCAATGCCATCACTTTCGATCAGTAGGTTTTCAATAAATTTCCCCCTTTCACTCTTTCATATTACTATTATTTTCATTCCATTTTCTTAGCCAATGTTGTGTATGGTGAAAGAGATTGTATTCAGGCTTGCACAGCATGACTCTAAAAATGGAAGATGAGTGTGCAGAAAAGAGAGAGAGAGAGAGAGAGAGAGAAAGAAAGAAAGAAAGAAAGAAAGAAAGAAAGAAAGAAAGAAAGAAAGAAAGAAAGAAAGAAAGAAAGAAAGAAAGGAGAGAGAAAGGAAGGGAGGAATGATGGAAGGAGGAGGAGAGAGATTCATTCCTTAATATAATAATGTGTATGTCTTGATTTTTGATTGCTTAATTATTCAACACACTATATATAGCTCAGGATGAACAAGAAATCTATAATGGATTTATTTCTCTTGAAGGTCTACAATGAGCCAGAGAAGACACATTGTAACATAGAGAATGCCAATGAGCAGTGTGTTTTGCTGTCTGTGATGGAAGACCCGAGTAGGTCAGGAGTTGTGTGTCAGTGAGATGAAAGAGCAAGACATCAAAACATGCAAGGAAGAAAAAGGACAAAATCTAGGTGAGATAATGATAGAAATATTGACTGAAGCTTTGGAAATAACTGAAGAGAAGATGATGGATGAAATAGATGAGGTTTATCGAGTCTTCACAAGATATGCAATGAGAAATAGGTTACCAAGAGAAGTTCACATCAGATTTACAAAGAAAGCCATTAAAACGCAAATATTGCAAGTGGCAAGAGAGAAAACATTGAAATACAAAGACAAGGAGATTGTGGTCTTGAAACAAGTACCCAGAAGACTGAGAGAGATGAGAAGGAAATTCCGATTCTTGACCAAATTATTACTTTAAAAAAAGGCGAATTATAGATGTCTGATTCCAGAAGGTTTAATATTTACATGGCAAGAACAGAGATATAGAATTGATTCAATTGAGAAAGCTGAATCATTTTACAGAGAATTTTTCAGAGGGAAAGAGGAAGAGGCAGAAAAAAAAAATTCACTAATTGAATTCCAAGAGGACTGCCAAATAATGACTGAAAAAGAAGAAGGTGCAGTAGGTGGAAAGGAGGAAGCCAAAGAACAATGTGAACCAAGATCCACAAGAGCTGTTTAACCTAATTACAAAATATATCGAAGAAAAAAAAATGATTACAATTAATATGAATGGACTTAAGTCCAATGTAGGTTAAGGAATGGATAACATTAAGAAATACTAGATTGTTGACATTAGAAGGACATGACTTGTTGTTGGGGTGGCATGCTTTTTTATGGTATAAAGGAACTAAAACACAGGGGTACTTTAGAAGACAGTGGGGGTCACCAACCTTTCGGGCCTCAGGGACCACTAAATTCATAATTTTAAATCCTTTGGACCACTAATATGATCTGCCTAATGACTGGCTGGCTGGGTGTGGCTAGGTGGTCATGTGACTGGGTGGGTGTGGCCAACTCAATGTCATTCACATCGAGGGGTGCCTCTCCAGCCCCTACTCACCCTTCCCCTCCCAGTCACTCCTCACCTACCTGCCCAGGCTCCTTAGGGCCCCAACAGGAAGCAGTTGTTGGAGCTAAGCAGCCACCATGAGAAAGTTCAAAGTAGGCCTGACCGAGAAGGAGGCTCAGCAGAAGCACCTCACTGAGGACTACAAGCATAGGCTTTCCAAGCAGAAAGAAGATCTGCGAGAGTGCAAGGCCAGATACCAGTGCCTGGAGACTCAGTGGGTTGAGATGGTCAGCCAGTTCCAGGCCATGATGCAGTTCCACTGGAACGAGGCCCTCTGGCTGTTTGCCACCAGTGACACTTCCCTCCAGCCTTCGCTCAAAGCCCTGCACCAGGAGGCTGAAGCGGACCCCAAGTTGAATTTTTTTGCTCCTCCCCAACCTGCACAAAAAGACCTCAAGGGAGGAGACTCTTTGCAGCACTTCCACCCATAACCATAATCTTGACTGCAAGAAATCCAGATAATTTACTTCCTGTAGATTCCATTGCAAAGGCCTGTGTAAATCTTGGATGCTTCTTATCCTACATTTTAGTATTATTTTAGGCACTCCAGGAGGATGTAGAGTCCTCCTCCTTCTAAATGCTCCTACGTTCTTTTACATTACTCCTGTAATTTTTTGTCTTGTACTCCTAGGCAAAATTATTATTATCCCAAGAAGCAATTTGTACAGATTAATTTTTGATTCTAATATTATTTCTGAAAAATAATCCTACCCCATGAAGAACACTCAGGGTCTTTGCTGGAAATTTGAAGAACGTTTACCAAAGATTATTTTCTGCATTCAACCTAATTGTTGCTCCATTATACTTTCTGGTTACAATAGAGAGGAAAAAATGGGGGGGAGAGAGAAGGAAATAACATATAGCACAGTGTAAAGTCCTAAATTGATTTGGCTTATGTATAAAGGGTTTCATTTAGTGGGCAGAATTCAAACTGGAGTTGATTGGCATATTTATTACCATAATCATTCATAATTAAGAAACCACTGAAATTTATAAAAAGAAACATTCAGCCGTTTGATCGCACAATTCTTCTCTTTTCCCCTCAATTACAAAAGTGATATTTCAGAGGATGATTGCCTTTAGAATTATGGAATCATAAAGTTGGATGCAACCATTGAGGCCAACCCCCTGCTTAGGGCAAAAATCCAAATTAAAGCTTCCATAACAGATGTCTGTCTAGTTTCTGCTTGAACACATCCAGTTCTAACCTTCAGGGAAAACTGCCTGGCCCAAAGGTTGCAAGTGATTGAGATGACTGATGCTCACAGTCTTGATTAGGGGCTATGTTTATGTTGGCACATCCAATAGCAAGCCGAAACTAGACGTAGGTGGTCTTTTAAAAGCAACTGGACAAATCCATTGCAAAATTGACCTGTTGGTCAATAGACACTTGCAGTTCAAACTTGTGTCAATGAAACCAGCTCCTATCCTTTTAAAAGTCCATGGAAACTAAAGTCTTCAGGAAATGAATGGGAAGAGTTATTCTAAGAAGAAGTGGGATATTGTCACAGAGCCTTTTCCAGGAAAAAAACAGGGGTGGGATTCTACCAGTTTGCCCCTATTCACTAGAACCGGTTTTTAACATTCTAAGCAGTTCGGAGAACCGGTTGTTAGAAGAAATTACTGGCCTAATCCTGTAAGGAAGGCAGGAAGGAAACAGTCTGGTGTTGCTTACAGAAACTGCCTCTCCATTAACCCTTATTACATTCTTGGCAGGACTAGACTTCCTGTCTCAGGAACATCTCTGGAGTTTTTTTCCCCTCTATTGCTGGCACTTTGCTTGTGTGGAGTGACCATTCAAAGTTACAGTGGCACTGAAAAAAGTGACTTATAACTATTTTTCACACTTACAACTGTTGCAGCATCCCCACAGTCATGAGAGGCCAGGCGAGGAGATGCATGCCTCAATGTGAATGATATTGAGTTGGCCACGCCGAGCCAGTCACATGACCACCAAGCCATGCCCACCACCTAAGCCATGCCCACAGAACTGGTTGATAAAAACACTGAATTCCAGCCCTGGGAAAAACCCAACCCTTATGCTCACCCATTGCAGGAGAAGGAATATCAGGTGCTGGAGGTGGAGTCAAAAGAGGAATCAGCCTGGAGTCTCTATGTTCCCACTAGGGGTTCAAGTCCAAGCCCTCTGAATTCTGTTAATGTTTATTTAGTTCCAAAATAGCGTTGGCTGTTACAATAGTTAACTAGATTCCTGTACGCGGGCATGAGCAATAAATCAATTTAATTGGAACCTAACTGGGTGGCCCTGACCTTTTGCACCCGGTGCCCTCTGAATCTTCCAACCATCAGACAGTAGTTTCTGTAACTAAATAGGTGTCAGGGTTCCAGTGAATTGAATCATGAGCCTCGAGTAGAGTTTCAAAAAAATTCAAAAGATTTATTAGGAGCAACATGCTGGCATTAACCTAAATGAAGCCAACTCTGGCATATGTAATTCAGTCACCTGTGACCCTGTTTCCCCCTCTCCCTCCTGGGTGTATCAGATTCTCCAATGAAGCATGTTCACAGGCTGGGTGTCATCAATCATGTTCTCCAATCAAAAATTTTCATGGCCCGAAGATCCGGTAGCCTAGTTACAATCTTTTTAAGATAATGGTGGAATGTACATCTGGCTTTACTGCCATACGGCTCCTTCAGATTTCCCCTCTCCTTGTTTATGGCAACTTGAAAACAGGCCTAGGAATGTTTTACAAGTTGACATTAGGGGGTGAAAACCAGAAAAGTAACAAACAGCTTCAGCAAAGCTATCAATGGCATAAAATCAACAATACTGCATGGCGATGAAAGACAACAGTCTGGCCACTAAACTTCACATCGACAAAAGCTCAAGCGCCTCTCCAGACACCTAAAAAACAGGCAGAGGTTCAATCTTGGTTTATGGCTACTATCCTGACTTTTTTTTTAAAAACACCCTCTGCTGACATTCCCTGCCTTGTATGTAATTCCCTTCTTTGAAAGACATATTAAAACCCATATGTTGTCATCAGATTGCTCTTTACATTGAAAGGAGAAGGGTAATGAAACTATAAATTTGTTTAATAAATAAAACCTTCCTGATCATGCTCCCATAGTTTGAAACTCATTCATTATGGTTCCTGACACTCATGGGATTGGGGATAGCTTTATGCCATTGTCAGAATGAATTTGCCACCTTTTCCCCTGATATTTTGTTTCCCTTTCTTCCTTTGTCTCTTTTATTATATCTATCAAAGATAAGAGAGTGGGAAAATCTCTCCAAATCCTTTTGGATTTGAATAAACGACACCCTTCCTATGTTCACGGAACATTATATGATTATTATTTTTCACTACTTATCGGTTCTGAAGAAAATGTAAGATGACGGCTGTATTTCTTAATGATATATTTTATTTGTATTGCCATATTGAACAAATCAAATAGTGGGGAATGTTGGTTTTAGCAGCTGCCTCTTTCTTCAACCTGTTCACCAATGAAGAATTATAAGGAGTTGCTGGCATACTAAATCTAAAGGAACTTTCCAAGTGAGTGGGAAGTCCAGATTTATCTGAAAACAAAGTTTATTTTTGTAACCCATAAGCATTCTTTTTCCCTAGCAGGAATTAACACGTGTCCTGCTTAAATCTGCTCCAGCAATGAATCTACAACAGTAACAATAGAAAGGCCTATTTCAAGACCTATGTTGTGCCATATGCTAGATTTTCCTATAAGATTTGTAACCCATACCTTACATACACTCTTGCCCCATTTATTTCATTTCAAGAGTTCAGCCAACCATATGGACCTAAAACAGAAATAAGTATTCTGTAATAAAATACATCTTTGCAAGGGTTTCTCAAGTTAGATTCAAATTTATCAAATTCTATTTGAGCTGGGACAGCTTATCTCCAGTATCAAAATTGGAGAAAGAATAGAAACTTGGGAGGGAGGGGGGAGGGAGAGAGGAAGGAAGGAGGGAAGGAAGGAAGTTCTAACTCTCAAATTGCCACTTAGTGATTGTTCAAATTGCCATCGCCCACTTGTGTAGCCTTTAATCTACCTCAGTATCAAACACAGCTTCTCAGACAGAAAGAAATTCCAGCAATCCCTCCCGCTATGCCATCTTTCTTTTTGCATAATTCAATGTTCCAAATCTAGTGAAGACTTTTATATGCATAACTTCTCTCTGTGCTAATGAAATTCATGTGGGTGCATCAAGGTGTGAATCCATCCCATTGTCTTTTTACGATGCCATCTATAATGAAGAATGGGACGGAGCCATAAATCCCTGAACTCTGAACTATAAAGTGGTCTATTAATTATTACACTTAATTTTTCTGCCAGATAAGATGTTTATGAGCCCTCTTCACTAGCACATCTCTACTTTAATGCCAACCATTACTAGGCACCGTGCTACATTAACGAGTTCCTAATTCAAGAGTTTATTTGATATTTTTGTTTGGGTGATTAAGGGGACTATAGTTTACATCCTAGATGTACAGAAAAGAGCAACCAGGATGATTAGGGAACTGGAGACTAAAACATATGAAGAACGGTTAGAGGAACTGGGCATGGCTAGTCTAGTGAAGAGAAGGACCAGGGGAGTCATGATAGAGGTCTTCCAACATTTGAGGGGCTGCCTCAGAGAGGTGGGGTGGGTCAAGCTATTTTCTAAAGCACCTGAAGACCAGATAAGGAATAATGGATAGAAATTGAAAAAGGGGAGATTCAACTTGGAAATGAGAAATTTTCTGACAGTGAGAACTGTCAACCAATGGAACAGTTTGCCCTTGGAAGTCGTGGGAGTGCCATCACTTGAAGTTTTCAAGAAGAGATTGGACTCCCATCTATCCGAAATGGTGTAGGGTCTCCTGCTTGGGAAGGGGATTGGACTAGATCACTGGGGGGGCACAGAAAAATCTCACCCCCAGAGCACCCCCCCCAAAGCAATTAATCCAGGCTGAGCAGAAACAGAAGGCTGCACCACCACATGGGCCACGGAAACCCTCCCCGCCCACTCACTCCTTACCCAGTAAACTTGCCTGCTAAATTGCTGTTTTTCCTTTTTCTGACCATCATCTGTTCTGCTGTGCTGGGAGATTTAGATTAGCTCGGAAGCAGGAAATGGTTGGATTTCTTGCTTTCTAGCTAGTCTTTAGATCTTCAGCTCAGCACAGCTGAATCTCCCTTAGGACTGAAGGTTTGCTTGCAAGCAAATTCAGTGCAGACTCATGGCAAGCAAATTTGAGAGACTGAGCTAGCCGATGGCAGATAGATAGATCACTGAATGATTCTGTGAGCAACTCAATCTGCCTGCTTTGCCTGATTTTGGGTAAAAGTTGCTCTTTATTTAAATAAAAAAAAATCAAGATTTACATGCATGGTGTGTTGTGAGTTAATTTTGTGAGTTTGCTTGCAAGCAAATTTTATATGACAGACTGAGCTAGCCAATGGCAGATAGATAGATCTCTGAATGAATCTGTGATTCTGTGAGCAACTCAATCTGCCTGCTTTGCCTGATTTTGGGTAAAAGTTGCTCTTTTTCATAAAAAAATCAATATTTATATAAATATTTATAATATTTACATACAAGCCATGCCCAGCCAGTCACATGACCACCAAGCCAAACCCTCAAATTAGGCCACACCTACAGAACCAGTTAATGGTCCCTGGGATCTAAAATTATGAGTTTGGTGGTCCCTGAGGTCCAAAAGCTTGGCGACTCCTGGACTAGATGACCTACAAGGCCCCTTCCAACTCTGATTATCTGTTATCTGTTAGATTCCATGTTGTTTTTCACTGCTTTGTTTTGTAGTTGTGTGGACCTCTCATCTGTTGACAAAAATAAATAAATAAAACAGTTTGCTGTTCATAATGCCAGCCCTTCCTTTCCTTATGGAAATCTCGCTCTATTTTCCTGCAGGAATGGTGCAAAAATAAGAATCAGCACAAAACCACCTTAGTGAATCTTGTGCTTTCTCAAAGCTTCACATTTATAATGCTTTCTGCATTTAGCACAGCCACTTCTGGTTGACCAAAGCAGGGCAAAAGTTCACCCCTCAATCCACAGGCTGCTCTGCTCAGAGAAGAGAACCAATTTGGAACTATTATGAGAAAATAACTTTCATTAAGCTTTCATCATTTTTTTTTTTTGCAGGACACACAAAGAGCCATCTTGCCTAACTAACGTGTCGGCTTCTAAAAGTGGCATCATCCATTACTGCACTGTGGAGAAAAAGGAAGATCAAATGGAATTATTTTTTTTAAAGGCCCTTTTTAAGGCCACTCTATCAAAGGATGCGGCCATTCCATTAAGTAGAGTTACCTATATTGGTTTGTATACCATGACAGCAAAAAAATGCACATTAAGAGAAATTTTGAGGCCATACTTCAGTTTTATTCTTCTCCAAGAGAATGTGCATAATTCTTATAAATCATAATTTACTGCATATTTACAAATCACACCAAAAACAGTTAGAAAATATATCTTATTTAAAACAATCCTGAAGTCCCCAGGATATTTAGCTATCTATATCTCACTTTCATTTGGTTAGAATTTTAAGGCAAACTTATCAACTCCTATTTTCCAAACATGAATGCATATCCAAACAGAATTATACAGTGAAATCTGCACTTCACTGAATTTTGTAACATAGCTTGCATCTATATGCAAAGAAAATTGCTTATATTAGGGGCAAATGGCAGAAAATGTATAGGCTAGGAGATGTGCATATCATAACACATTAGGGAAAATCTCCTGCTAGAAATGTGCTCTTTAAAGAAAAAGTTAATATGAATATATGCAAGGGGAAAAAAATGCAAAGATATTGTCAATTAGATTTAAGAAGGAAAAAAGCAGCAGAAAAAAAAAAACTTAACAAGAGAACTGAATGGATCGAATTATAGGCTGAAATGAAAACGGAACTATTCAGGTAATACACAATTTAGTCTATATACATCTCACAAATGGATCTTAAATGGGTGCTATTTATTCCGCAACAAATTATTGCAGGCTTGTGAGTTGCAGGAGGGCATTAAGCAAGCATAATAAAATTTCCAATCAATTACAATCTTATCCAGTTATTTAATGCACTTTCACAGTCATATGGACTAGAAACAAGCAAGCAAAGCAGGAGAGGAAGATAAAGAAGAAGAGGAAGACCTACAATTCTCAGTAAGATAAATTATGTGTCCTGCATTGTTGACTTCTTATGAAAAAGACAAGCTCCATATTATTCAATATAAGGGTAGCAGAGTTCACATTGGAAAAAAAATAATTAAATTGCAGGATGAAGACTTCAGTCTGATCCGTCTTCTAGAAGGATGTTCCTCCAAATAACCACACGTATTATTGGAAACAATATATAGTGCATTTTTTTTTTCCTTACCAAAGTCAAATAAGAGACCAGTTCAAAACCCTGGGCTTCAATTAGGAAGTGAGATTCTCTTATATGCAGGCCTTCATCAATCTGAATTAATTTTAAAACATTTGGAGATAATTCTACTATAAAGGATAAGAATGGGAAAATGTCAGATTCCTAGGTACATAAGCATGTGAAACATAAGAAGGTTTCATCTCTATCATGGCTTGTTGCTATCTGTGCACTGTCTTCTATTAGATACAGGAGAGGAAGGGAGGGGAAAGGAAAAGGAAAGGAAAAGAAAAGAAAAGAAAAGAAAAGAAAAGAAAAGAAAAGAAAAGAAAAGAAAGGAGGAAAGCATATAATCAGTTTGGTCTAGTGACTAATGCACCAAGCTAGAAACTAGGAGACAGTGAGTCCCAGTTCCCTTTAGGCTGAAACTCATCTACATGACTTTGCCCAGTCAATATATCTTAGTTCAACCACCTCACAGGTTATTATTTAGAGAATAGGAGAAGGAAGAAGTAGAGTCTGCACTTGGTTGTCCTCTTGCAGACATTTCATCACCCAACTAGGTAACATCTTCAGAATGTTATCTAATTGGGTGATGAAACATCTGCAAGAAAACAACTAACCTCAGAGAGCACCAAGGGTTCGACAGTTCAACTCTGGGTCTCAGATATTCTATTCTAGGAGCCCAATGAGCCATGGTGGTAACAGTGGTTAGAATGCAGTACTGCGGGCTACATTTGCTGACTGCTGGCTGCCAGAATTTCGGCAGTTCAATTCTCACCAGGCTCAAGGTTGACTCATCTTTCCAAGGTTAATTAAATTAGGACCCAGATTGTTAGGGGCAACCTGCTGACTCTGTAAACTGCTTAGAGAGGGCTGTAAAACACTGTGAAGCGGTATGTAAGTCTAAGTGCTATTGCTATAAGCCACTTTAAGGAGAAGCCAGCTTCATCCCAGCTATGTCATTCAACTATCATGGTATTATTATAGCAGATTAAGAAAGAAAGATGGGCCAATATGTTGGCTCACTAGCATTTCTTTACTGCTCTTTGCTTTGAATTGATTTCATTCTAAAAATGTGCTATTCTAAAAATGTACTATGTTGCTTCTCAACATCTTTTCCTCTTGGGTCATGTCTTTGATATTATATGTTTGAAGGCCCCTTATTTTCAAACTTTAGAAGAAGCTCTGGGAGCACTTCCTGTTGACGATAATTTTATGGAGACTAAATAATTATGCAGCAGGAGTGCAAACTTCCCTCTGAAACCCCAGCATTCTTCTTTCTTTTATTGTTTTAATTGTGGCAAGCTGCTTCTTTGTTAGGTCACTTTGACACCAATTAATAGGTTACTGTAGACAAATCAATAACACTGTTTTTTCCCCTTTCATTTTATCCCAGCCAGCAAAATAACTAAATAACGTTAGTAAGGACCAATAATTAGCTTTTTTGTTCTGACAGCAACTCATGTAAATACAGTTGTTCCTTTACTAGGGACTCTTTGTAATCTTTTACTCCTGATTTAAACCAGCTCTGAAATATAAAGGAGAAAATACTGCAATTTATGGAGCTTCTGTAAGAAAAAAGTAAATGGTTCTTCTGAAACTTACAGGAAAATACTCCATCTATTAACCAAAATGTTGGGGTCTTTGCAAGTTGATCATGTATTGCACTCACATCAAAAGCACTGAGGTGCTTGCAGGTTGAAAGGATTAGCCGGTGACATATATGTCGCCTAGGGGACAGTCAGTTGGGGGTTTCTTTCATGTCCCTGGCAGAGCTGGAGTGAAGGATGAGAACTCAACCTGCCCCACAGCAGGGTCTCGGATGATGGCTTGCTCCAACCATCATCCTAATCTCCAACCCAGCATCCTAATAATGTGGTCCACCATGCAACTTGGTTTAATAAAAAGGGAGGAAAATATAAATGAACATACACACCACTCAAAGGCTTTGTCTGACTTTAACATTCTTTTTACAGAGTTTTCTCTTTTTGAGATAAATGTGTGTATTCATTTGTTAAAACCATTTGTAAGGGTGTTCCATGTGAAACATGTAATTCTGCATAGCATACGGCAAACCAATAAAAATATGTCAAAAGCAAATTAAACAACACCACCTAAAAGCAAATATAAACAATTATAAGGCTCTCAGATTTGCTACACTCTTCCAGAAAGTCGCACTAATTGTCCAGATTCAAATGTCTAAGGAAAGAAAAAAATGGTCATTGTTTTTGTTTTTTGTTTTCTAAATCTACAGAGTTGGATTCAACCATAGATTGGAGGAGGGAGGACAAAAAATTTGAAAAGATGTATTACATGGAAAGGCACACCTCTTAGGTTCCATAAGATAACACTGTTTTAAGAACTGGATGGAATAGAATAGAATAACAGAGTGGGAAGGGACCTTGGAGGTCATATAGTCCAACCCCCTGCTCAGTCAGGAAACCCTATACCATTTCAGACAAATGGTTATCCAATCTCTTCTTAAAAACTTCCAGTGTTGGAGCATTCACAACTTTTGGAGGCAAGTTGCTCCACTGGTTGATTGTTCTCACCATCATGAAATTTCTTCTTTGTTCTAGGTTGCTTCTCTTCTTGATTAGTTTCCATCCATTGCTTCTTGTCCTGCCTTCAGGTGTTTTGGAGAAGAGCTTGACTCCCTCTTCTTTGTTGCAGAGCATGCCCACCTGTGGGGCAGGTAGCTGTCATTAGGAGAAGACAGTCTTGCAATAATCCAATAATCCAGTTCTGTGCCATGAGGGCTTTACAGACAATAACTATCACCTTGAATTGTACCCAGAAGCCTACAGAAAGCCAGTGCAGCTCATGGAACAGTGCTGTTACATGGATGTGTTGAGAAACACCCCCTAACTACTTGCACTGCTGCCTTCTGGATCTGTTGTAGGTTATGGATCAGAGGTGGTATTCAGCAGGTTCTGAACAGTTCTGGAGAACTGGTAGCGGAAATTTTGAATAATATGGAGAATCGGCAAATACCACCTTTGACCTCTCCCCGCCTCCATCTATTCTCCACCTCCCAAGTCCCAGCTGATCGGCTGGGTCTTCTTTTGTTGCCCTGCACAATAGAATGGAACTGGAAAGCAGGTTAGTGGGGTGAGGAGGGAATGGGATTTTGCAATAACCTTCCCCGAGGAGTGGGGAGGGAATGGGGATTTTACAGTATCCTTCTCCTGCCATGCCCACCAAACCAAGCCAACCCCACCAAGTCACGCCCACCAAACCAGTAGTTTTTTTTTTTTTTTTTTGAATCCCACCACTGTTCTGAATAATCTTCAACTACAGTCTCATTGAAAATTTAGGATTTCTCCAAATATTCTATGACATGGAGATCACATTTATTGTTCCTGGTAGTCTGTATTACGTGGAGACAGGAGAGAACTTTTGAAGAGAAGCAGCGTGATCTCTTTTAGATCTCAATCACTCTCCTTGCTGGAGTATCTACGCATTAAGTTACATTAGGTAAAATTAGAAATGCATCCTGAGGTTCCCCAGCATGCATGAATGGCAAGAAGCAGCCTATGTTACATCTGGTGTGATCAATTACGCACTGCTGACAAGCTATTTAGGACAATTATGTTTCTCTGGGATACCTCTGACCAAAAGAACAAATGCCCACTTAGCTTTTAAATCAATAGAGGTGATGTTGCTGCAAAGTAAATGAACATAACAGCAGGTTGAAATATGTCTTAGCAATGTGCAATAACAGTAGGAAGAGGGGTACATACATTAAAAAAAAAATAGCTTCCAAGCTAAGCCACAACCTTGAGTGGCATGTGCTGACTTGGGAAAACAAACACACCAACTCTTCCAGCGGAGAAGGCAAACATAACAGGTTTGGTTGATGAACCCATCTGCCTTTGATCACTTTAGGTAACCCAACTATTAAACACTAGGATAAAAAAAAAATCCATGAAGTGTTAGTTAAATCAGATATATGCTCCATCTGCTTAGAGGTTATGAACTCATGACCAGCTTAATATGTTTCTCTCAGCAAAACAAACACTTCACATCTGTGCATAATTTATTTCACCACCTCCTTTATTTAAGAGAAATGACATCATAGGAGTCTAAAATTATGATCCTTTTATTTCCATAATCCCTCTTACAGCGAGGCTTTTGTCCTGGATTAGTGTACAACAGGGATTATCAAACTCTGGGTAGCGATCCCAAGAGAGCAGCAATGTGATCAGATTTGCACAGATAAACCAGGACTGCAATAAAAACAACTTAAACAACTTCAACAACTTCTTCTTCTTCTTCTTCTTCTTCTTCTTCTTCTTCTTCTTCTTCTTCTTCTTCTTCTTCTTCTTCTTCTTCTTCTTCTTCTTCTTCTTCTTCTTCTTCTTCTTCTCCTTCTTCTCCTTCTCCTCCTCCTCCTCCTCCTCCTCCTCCTCCTCCTCCTCCTCCTCCTCCTCCTCCTCCTCCTCCTCCTCCTCCTCCTCCTTCTTCCATATCCATCATTGGATGTTGGAGATCATGTTGGCAATCCTATTTTTATCAACAGCCATACAAAAAAGTGCTGTTGAGTTTTATCCAAACCCCAGTCCCTTAGATTTTGAAGCTATGATTTTCTTCTTCTGCCTGGACCTCATCTGCCTTCAATCTTTCCTTGGGAGGATTATGTGATGGATGCCACATTTTTCTGGATGTTGCATCACTGTCCAAAATATTCTAACTTTCGCTTTTTTATGGTTTTGATGATTTTCCTTGGCTTTCCCAGGTGGTTTATCAACTCCTCATTTTTGATTTGTCAACCCAGTTTATATGTAACAGCCGCCTGTAAATCCACATTTCAAACGCTTCTAGTCTCTTCAAGTGGCTTTCTGTCAGAGACCAATTCTCCACTCTGTATAGCAGGATAGAAATGATGTAGTATGTGATTGCAATAAAAAAAAAGCCTCTTTCACTTCTTGCATGGTCAAATTAGAGAGCAAAGCACAAGTTTTGATATTGTTCTTGACTTGCACACAATCATTAGTTTGATGTTGAATTTGGGGCTATGAAAAAGACCGCAGTGTTGGGGAAAAAATGGAAGGCAAAAGGAGAAGGGGACAGCAGAAGATGAGATGGTTAAATAGTGTCATTGAAGCAATGAACATGAGTTTGAGCAAACTCTGAGAGAAGCAGAGGACAGCAGGCCTGGTATGCTAGGGTCCATGGGGTCACAAAGAGAGATACAATTGAGCAACAACAAAATGCATTTGTCACACTAAGGAGTTGTGTTTCTGCAAATGTTGAGAAAAGCTGGTGTAGACCACAAGTGCAACCCAGAGAAGTATTAAATAGGAGAATCCAGCTTTTGGCAGTGTGGCTTACATCTCAAGCAGCATGAGATTCATAACCCTGTGCATTAGCTGAGTGGTTGGTAGCAATTAATGTGTAATTAGCAGTATGAGGCTACTCGAAGCAAAGGCAGATTTGTGGACAAAGTTAAATAAGTCAGAACAAAGCTGCTACCAGCCAAGCTTGGACAATCAATATTATGAGAGGCATGTGAAATGAAGGAAAAGGACAAGATAAGAGAACAAGGCAATTTCCATGTGGAAAGAGACAGCAATTTTATTGTTGACTGCCTTAGTAATCTTCTGCTGTTTTGCACAGCAGTGGATGTTTTAGGGATTAGTGCTGCATGCCTGTGTGCTAACTTTCCACTTACTCATCTGGTACACTTGAGGATGAGGTCAATTGAGAAACCATCTCATTCCAATGACGTTGTCCCATTCCCTCCTGGGTCAAACAAAGAAGGTACGTTGTGGGTCCCATCACTTGACTGCCCAGATGGAGGAAGACAGTCTTTTCTGCCATTGCCCCCACTCTTTGGATCATCTCTCCCCCCAAAGGTGAGGCAGGTCCTACTCTCCTGGCCTTCTGAAAGAGTATTAAGTGTTGGCTTGGCCAACTGGCATGGGTGCCAAAGAGTGACATTCAATCCTGGGAATAGCTGGTAGGTTGAAAGTGTTCCCTCTGACTCTTTAACCTGCAATATCTTTATTTTAACCTTGTTCTTAACTCTGCTCTTTTATATTTTTCTATTACTTGTTGTGTTACTATTGTATCCAGAGTCACGTTGAGACGGGTGGGGTAGAAATGTGACAAAGAATACTTGTAACAATATGTTCTCACAGAAGAGACTCTCTGTAGCTCAAGTTGAGTGATGGAATCCTTGATGTTCTTTGTACTTAGTTGTTCTCTTGTAGTCCTTTTATTATCCTATTAGGCAAATTAATCAAATAAAAACAGCTACACTCAGAGAGCATCAAGACCTCCAAAAATACGTTTGCAGAAATGTATCACTCTCTTCTCACAATACAATTGCTTATTATTTCCCTACTACACTGCGTAAACTGGGGTAACAAAAAACAAAGAAACCCAAGAATATTTTTTGTCCCGAAAAAGAAATCCATCCATTTATGAACTAAAGCTTATTATGCAGAGATGTCCAAATTCTAGCAATTTCTTTGCTTCATTTTTCATTACGCTAACTCTTTATTATTCAGCATGTCACTAAATTCTACTGACAATTATATTGCAATGCTTAACGTGTGTTAAAGGTTGAGTATCTTAATCACTGGGAAATCTTCCAAGTTTGCAAACATATGGAACACACATATTTATATTTCAGATGCTAGGATGAATTAGAACAAAAAATTGAACAGGGAAAGAAAATCTCAAACAAAAATGGGACTCTTTGTTTATTTCACTCTCTGACTAATGATTCTTAATTTCCTAACCCTTCCCAATCATACATGTCTAAGTGTGTGTGTGTGTGTGTGTGTTTGTTTGTTTGATTGTGCATGTGTGGGGTCTCTGTGTAGGGGAAGATTAATGCTGGAAGATTCAATTCACTAATAAATATATTGGGGTGATAAACAAGTACGAGCATTTGAAGAAAGAATGATTTGTCATTTTCCACCATTCTTCTATTAGATGCAATAAAATTTTGCTTTGCTTTAAGTTCACACAACTATTCCCTAAGAATATTTTCAGGGATATTGAAGCCAAGGTTGTGAACCAAGGGCAGAATTTCAGAGCAGGGATGAATGAGAAAGTTTCTAGCTAAGTTGAAAAGCTCACTATAAATTATATACAAGGTTAGCCAGGGCAGCGTGTAAATTTTGTATGGTATATGCATTTACTTAATTATTTATTGGATTTATATCCTGTCTTTCTGTCTGAAAATGATATCTGACATCACTTGTTGACAGCAAATGTTCCTCTTTGGGAAAATTCCATCCTCAGTGTTCTGTAATGAAAGCTACCATTAAATTAAGTGGGAGATGAAGTGTAATTAAATTACATCGACTATTTTTGTCTGTGCTGTTTTCTTAAAATCTACAAGAGATTGTAGTTTGTAATTGTTTTTAATGGTTTTATGACTGTTCGCCGTGCAAAGTCACTCATGTGAGATGGTTGGCTATTGAAACTGAATCAATAAAATAAATAAATAAGGTCTTCTCATTACACGAAATTGAACACATGTCACTGTTAGTTCAAAACCTTCTAAAAGTCAAAGATTTTTATCTGTAAAATAAGATAATTCTAATATTAATTCCACTTTGGGAACTAACAGATAACAGATAATCAGAGTTGGAAGGGACCATATAGGTCATCTAGTCCAAAACCCTGCCCAAGTGGGAGACCCTACACCATTTCTGACAAATGGCAGTCCAATCTCTTCTTGAAGGTCTCAAGGGATGGCGCTCCCACAACTTCCGAAGACAAACTGTTCCATGGGTTGATTGTTCTCATTGTCAGAAAGTTTCTCCTGATTTCCCGGTTAAATCTCTCCTTGTTCAGTTTCCATCCATTATCCCTTGTCTGGCCTTTGGAAGCTTGACCCCTTCCTCCTCTCTGTGGCATACTGGAAGACTACTCTCATCTCTCCCCTGGTCCTTCTCTTCACTAGACTAGCCATGCCTGGTTCCTGCAACCATTTTTCATATGTTTTAGTCTCCAGTCCCCTAATCATGGTGGTTGCTCTTCTCTGTATTTTTTCTAGAGTCTCAATATCTTTTTTATAGTGTTTTGTGCTTTGAAGCCCAAGGCTTTTGCTTAGGAAAATAAGATCTGAAGTTTATGGAAATTCTCAGTCATCCAGGTCATGGTTGACTTAAAGATGATTTTTCAAAAGACAACTGGGATGTTTTGGTTTTTTTCCTTGAGGAAGAAGTTTTGCTTCTCATCCAGAAAGCTTCATTAGTTGTGATGGTTATTATTAGCCAAAACTAATGTTGATGCTTCTTGGATGAGAAACAAAACTTCTTTTTTTTCACAGAAAAACAGTCCAGTTGTCTTTTGATCAAGCATCTTTGAGACAAGATCTGAAATTATTGGCTTGGCAAAGCATTGCAACGGTCTGTTTTTTACAGGAATTAAGACATTCCCATTATTGTTACCTATAGAATCAGTATACAATGCAACTTTTGAAAATTAACCTTCCATAGTCAATGGGAGTTGGGCAGCACATAAATTATGGTTGGTCGCACAGCCATCCAGATGTTTTTAGACTGCATTTGGAAATTGTATCCACCAGTTGAATCTTTCCCAAGGAACTGGGATAAGCAGGTGTGGTTGTTTAATAATATTAAAGATAGCATCACAGAATGTAAGCTTCCAAGTAAAGCTGCCTCTTGCAATTGACTAATGTTGATCTTTTCAATGACAATGGTGTTCAAGTGATGCTCCAGGTGTTTTGAGCAGTTCGCCTATAACTGTTGGTTCTTGCTTTGCTTTCTTTTGCCACAGTCATTGTACTTCTTTTGACAATATAGGTATGTTGTGATTTACGACACTTCTTTCTCATCTTTTCTGCTGTCTCCATGTACTTCCACGACTACTGTCCAGACCAGTGGTGGGATTCAAAATTTTTTACCACCGGTTCTGTGGATGTGGCTTGGTGAGTGTGGCAGGGGAAGGATAGTGCAGAATCCCCATCCCCTCCCCACTCTCCCAACCTGCTTTCCAGCTCTGTTCTCCTATGCAGGGCAACCAAAGAAGACCCAGCCGATCAGCTAGGACTTGGGAGGTAGTGAATAGATGTGGGCAGGGCCAGTCAGAGGTGGTATTGGATGGTTATCTGAACTACTCAAAATTTCCGCTACCAGTTCTCCAGAACTGATCAGAACCTGCTGAATCTCACCTTTGGTCCAGACTCTTTCTTATCCACAATTGTTTAGTCTGTGACAGGTGCTTGTCTATTTGAATGCTAAAGTCCCACAACACTTTAGCTTCTTTGTTGCTATTACTTTGTCTAGGGATGAAGAACAGGAAGAAGAGAGATAATAGAATAACATAACAGAATAACAGAGTTGGAAGGGACTTTTGAGGTCTTCTGCTCAGGCAGGAAATGCCATGCAATTTCAGACAAATGGTTGTCCAATCTCTTCTTAATATTAGTAATAGTATGCTATGTATATATTTATATAAATACTAGTTCGATACCCATGCTTCGCTATGTCAAACTATGTGGTTGGGCTTAGTTTTGGGGGAGGAAAGGCAGGAAAAGAACATTCTGCCTCTGCCTACCAGCATCCATCTGGCTAGTGTCCTGTCAGTGTGTGAGAGAGTTGAGGGGTGTTTGGAAACTGAAACAGTATTTGCTATGTGAGCAAGAAGGAGACAGCAAGGCACCTGGGCTTGGCTTAGCTCAACTGTTCTGTATTGAAGCTGGTTGCTGCTGTGAAACTACAACTGAATCTCCTATCCTCTGCTTGTGTTTTTCATTTGGAATAGATTTCTTTTCATGTGTGGGGAGAGTAGAACTCCTTAGCATCAGAACATGTTAATAATAATATAAGAGATACTAATGCTCTGATGGTCATTTCGGAAAATCCTTTCTAAGTGAGCACCTAGAAGCTAAGAGGAACATCTGTGCCAAATTTCAAGTTTGCAGGCTTTACAGTTCTGGAGATTTTGTGATGATGCATCAGTGGTATTTTGCTTTTATCTATCTATCTATCTATCTATCTATCTATCTATCTATCTATCTATCTATCTCTATCTCTATCTCTATCTCTATCTATCTATATCTATACTATATCTATCTATATATATAGAGAGAGAGAGAGAAAGAGAGAGAGAGAGAGAGATTTATTTGTATAAATATAATTTTATTCTATAATAATTAAAAAACAAATAATATTCTCTATTTGCTTTGAAACCAGAGGTAAGTAAATGTTATGTAAAGGTGGGATGTTTATTGCTTTACTAAAGAACTCTAAACCTGAATAATCCAAACAAATTAATTTGATTTGAATACACAATCTAATTTTGCACATATATTGCATTTGTGATTTAATTATGTCAGGAGCTGGACAGAGAACTATTGTACTTCCAATCATTTTCATGTTGTGAATTGATTATTTGATAGACTGTGTTCATTACTTTTTGTTAAGTAATTTACCACTTAATAAAATCACAGTTAGATCATCCCTGTATTCCCACTGGGACCTTAGGAAAAAAAAAAAGACTTATTAATAGCAGGCCATTTCACCATCCCTCATGTGCGCACATCAGCAAACAAACAAAAGCAAGAAAGCAACTTCACCACTTTCTTACAGTCCTGTTCTTGGAGCCTATATTCTTCAAAAAGGTAATTTATATTGAAATCTGGTCAACTAACTACTCACTTAATGTCTAAGCCTTAAAATGATGATGATTGACTGTGGCAAAAGAAAGCAAAGATAGTACCCATAATAATAGGCAACTTTAGTATGTAGTAGTTGGTTTCCTGATCTGGTCTATCTTGAGACAAGTTGTTTTGGAGACCACTGTCCTCATCATTTTCTCCTGTTCTTTGGCCATACAAGATTATGGAGAACACAAAAACCAGACTTCCAAAATCCTAAAGCTCTTTAAAAATTGAGCTTTGGAGCATCCTTGTTAAGGATTTGATTCTCCAGATACTGTCTCCTGCTCTATATTGCCTTATTACAATCCATGAACTCTGTTTTCCTCATGGGTCACATCTGCAGGAGCTTGGTGTCATCTAGGCCAGCCTCTAAATCAAAGCAAGGGTGGCAATTTCTCATCACTCTAAATTCATTGATTTTATAGAGAAAACAGGCAAGGTAATAAAAGCAGGAGAAGACCTTTTCAATCCATGTTTCAACATGTCACACAGACCGGACTGAACAGCTATACAACAGGTTAGAGCACCTAGTAGTGTTGAAGTAATAGAGTTGAGAAACTCACTCTCTAAGGTTCGTTCCTCTAGAGTGAATGAATGCTTTCTGACAGAAATAAGTTTTCTTTGAGTTTGAATCTGTCCTGGAGAACCAAAGTTCTTTTTATTACATCAATATTAATTTTGGAGATCCAGGTGAGGCAGGATTTTTCTTGGATGCTAAAAGCTTCACCCGTGAGTCTCCCTAGCTAAGAAAACGAACTTTCACTCAAGAGATCCAGACAATGTCAATTCCCAGAATGTACAGTAAGAACTTGCAATCCCAATGCATCTAAAAAGCACAGGGAGAAAGAGGAGGCATATAACTCACTTAACTGCAATGAGTTCTTAACCTAAAAAAAATTATCAACCCCCAAATGGTTAATTTAATCAAAAGCAACCTAATATCTGATCATTTGAATACATAATCAGTGCACAGTTGCATTCGCTGGAGAATTGATTCCCTCCCTATTAAAACAAATACAAGTCCAGGTGATGTCTATATATTACAATCATCTCCACTAATGTGACTACAGCATGTAAACTGATTACAATAATTACACTGGATTATTTGTATGTGGGAGGTAGTAGAATTGAAGGGACAAATCAACTGCCTCATAAAACACACACACACAAATAAAACAAACAAAACGTATTGGAAGAATTGGGTTGTAAAATCCAGCTTTAAAATAAATCATGCAGGTAATTTCACGTTTTGGTTTATATTGCCAAAGTTTTGCAATATGTCAAGCCAGGGACAAATGTACAGATTGCACAGACATGACCACATTTATATCTACAATGATCATCACAACATATTTGCAGATGTTTATATAAGTGTAGGTAAGATACACTGTAAGATCAAAATGATGGCCAAGCACATTGGCTTTTCTAAAAAGCCAATGATAGCAGTACCCAAAATTGGATACTGCTATCAGTATCTATCAGTAGGACATGATCTAAATCAAGGGTGTTCAAACTTGGCAAGTTTAAGACTTGTAGACTTCAACTTCCAGAATTCCTGAGCTAATATGACTGGAGAAGGAATTCTGGGAGTTGAAGTCCACAAGTCTTAAAACTGTCAAGTTTGAAGACCCTTGATCTACATGTTAAGAGTAAACTCTGTACCCTTCATAAATATACATAGCCTGAATTATCCTGCCTAAAGACTTCTTCCTATTCCAATTGCATTTCACGACTATCTCCTGACCCATGTGGAGAACAGTTCATGTCAACTCTACATGTCCTTTGTCTTCTTCTAACTTTGTTTCCTTGCTTGATCTTTTCATTCACTTAGAGTGGTTTCCTCTCTAGTTCCTTCTTTCTCCTGAAAGAATGGCTAGTGAAACCCATGCTTCCTTTTCTGAATTCCCCCGAGGAACTTTGGCTCCTTCAGACTCAATCTCTTCCTGTCTTATTCAAAGGAAATCTTCTGCTAAAAGGCTTTAATGGAGATGCTGAGGCTAACATTTCTGAAATAAGCTAATTTGAGCAAAGCACTGAAAGCTTTGATGGAAACACAGACTTCAGGACTGAAGCCAGCAAAGAGGCATCTGGAGTCCTTACTGTAAGTGATATAAATCCCTACAGAAAGCAAGGAAACAGCCGTGTTGCAAAATCCCAGATTGTTTGAATTAAATCCTCAGTTGCATCCATTTTTGGAGCCATGACCCTTTGGGATTGCAAATTGGATTGTACGTTATGATTTTATGATCTAAGAATCATTGGCAAGTTGTTGCACTTTGTTTAGTGAAGCATTGCTTCAACTGAACCTTTGTCCTGTGATTATGAAGCTTCACTTGATAACCTTCCCGTGATATTTAGTGTAAGGAAAAAGCTCGTGTTCAGGATTCAACTCTTGGAGAAAGAGTAGCTCTGTCACTGCATTGTTGCTCATATTAAAAATGGCCAAGAAGTCATTAATCTGGAAACATCATTCCTTAGACAGGGCTCTTGAAATTTTTTTCCAACAACTGTCTATAGCAGGGGCTCACAGCTTTGACATTTACAAGAAGTATGGACTTCAACTCTCAGAATTCCCTGGCCAGGATGCTGGCCAGGGAATTCTAGGAATTGCAAAACCACATATCTTAAAGTTGCCAAGAATGAGAAATACTGATTTATAGGCACCAGGTACAGATCTTTAGAGGATATATCTGGAGCAGATTCCTCTCTGCTTGAGATGCTCAAAATATCAACTTCCAGATCTCTTGTGCAGGGGTCCCCAACCACCAGGCCACGACCAATTCACAACCAGGCAACATGAGAGCAATGGTGGGAATCCCCATTTCCTCCCCACCCCACTAACCTGCTTTCCAGCTCCGTTCTCCTGTGCAACCAAAGAAGACCCAGCCAATCAGCTGCGACTCAATGGGAGTCAGAGAATAGATGGCGTTGGGGCCAGTCAGAGATGGTATTTACCGGTTCTCCAAATTACTCAAAATTTTCACTACCGGTTCCCCAGAACTGGTCAGAACCTGTTGAATGCCACCTCTGTATGAGAGGTAGACCAGCACACACATGCACTCACTCACTCACTCAACTTGCATGAGTAGCAGGCTGGCACACGTGTAAGTCATGTAAGTTGAGCTGCACATGCACACGTGTGCACTGGCCCATGCCGCTCGCATGGTCTGATTCCCCCGTCCCTCCTGCTGAGCCACCAAGCTGCAATGGTTGGGGACTGCTACCGAATATGGACATGCTGTCATAAAAATTGTGATGAATGGAGGCTCAATTCCTCTGACAAGGTTTAGATCAGGGAAAGATGTTGTGAATATTGTTCAGACTAAAGTTGTACAGTGATTGCAACCTATTCTAGGGAATGCATACCCTGGTTATATCTACTGCCTAATAAATATATATAATTATCCAAAACTTGATCATGTTGTTGCTGCTGCTGATGATTTTGAATATCAAGTTTCTAGGAAAATTGATGAATTGGTTGACATGTTCGCTGACAGCCTGTAATCAAATTAAACACGCGTAATTTATTTCCCAATATGGCTGAACCAAGACCTTGATTTTGAACAGCTAAATCATCTACTTAAATGACAGGTTAACATTTTGTTTCTTCAGACCATTCTATTCCACAGTTGTTGGGGTTTTTTTTTGGTTCCATTTGTTAAAATATTAGCAAATGAAGTTTTCATCCTGCTGCAATGTATTTGAAACAGGTGTTTTTAAAGACAGTCCAATTTTTTTTTCCTGTTCAAACCACTCTCACCAAATTTGGTGAGTGTGAAATCTGATGAATAATTATGCTGCAAGTGATTCCAGCTGGTGTAAACTAGATTAATTTATATTGAAATTTATAAAGACCTAATTCTTCAATAATCTATAGTACTCAGCTGATGTCTTTGTAAATGAACTACTCAAAGTCTCGTTGTGTACTTGTTTATAAATTGGGCCATTAAAGCCTCATCTTTTTTTTTTTATAATAATTTTGGATATCAAAATAATTTGAATTACCAAATTAATACTTTATCCCCTCCTTCTTTAAAAACATAGTGGAGACAAAGTGTTGGATTTGTGTGTAAGAAAGATGTTCTAATGAAGAATAGCAGCCAGAAGAATCTGTCTGTGATAAAGACAAGAGAGGGAAAAATATGTTGGCAATATTTATCAATGATTCCCACAAAGTCAGAAGAGAAAAATGTTGGTAAGGTATGCAATGTATTGATGAAGGCAGATAACATTCAATGAAAGATAAATGATGAAATGGAATTTATGGATCTGTTAAACTTAAAATGATTCTCACAATAATACAGCCAAAGATAAGAAGATCCCATTTTCTCCTATTTGTTAATATTGCAGTTTAGAGAGAGAGCTACCTCATTTTCAGAAGCTCATTATTTTAATGAATGTGCAAATTTCACAAACCGAAAGCCATGCCCCATGTTAGGCCTCCTTCAAAGGCACTGCTCTCATTCCAAACATCAGCATTTTTCCATCTTGATCTTCCTATTCACTAGAAGGCAGAGGGAACCCAATAAAACTTGAGACTAATTCAAAGCAAAACCTTTGACATGAGCAGTCTCAAATTCTGGAGCCACGATGTCTTGGCAAATATGATCATAGAGCGGCTCAAACTCTTTTCAAAGCTAGCTACTTATTGTAGATTACATCGAGGCTGGCTTATTTAAGAAACCTTAGAAAACACTTTCTGTCTACAATAATATGTGCCTTGATTCTTCTTGAGTAACTTTTAGAAGAGATTATTAGATTATGGGAAACTGTAGGTTTCGTATCTCTGGAGTGTTTTAAGGTGACTTTAGGAAGTCATTTTGTTTACATGTTTGTTTGTTTGTTTCCCTGAATATTTCAAGAGATTGAAGTAGACTAGGGGTCTCGTGTTTGGCAACTAAGGCTTGGGGACTTCAACTCCCAGAATTCCCCAGCCACATGAGAATTCTGGGAATTGAAATCCACAAGTCTTTAAACTGGCAAGTTAGGAGAGCCCCGAACTACAGGATTATTGTACCCTTCCAGCTCCAAAATTCTAACAGCAGCTGTGGGGCCTTTCACTTTTATCTGAATATGCTTTGATGATTATGCAGATTGTCTTCAGAAAAGGGAGAATAGGAGCTTCAGAATGATTTCATTTAAATCATTCCACTGTTGGATAAATCGTTCACCAATACTCACAGTGTTACAAACTGTAATAACCCAACTTAACTTTTCTCAGAAAATATGGGCCTCAAATCTCAATTTTGTTCTTGTTAAAAATTGCATGCATTCATTGAGAGCAAAAACTACCAAGAAGCAAATCTCTGTGGTCTATTTCCAGAGAAATATTGGATATATGTATTTTTATAAGAAGTGATAAATAGTTTGTTGCAGCATTGTCTAACTGACAATACATTTGGCATTTTAGCTGTGTTTGCCTCCCTCCACCCAATATGCCTGCTAGAACTTCTTCAAAACGACAGAAGCAAAATTTAGAATTATCTTTAGAGTTTCTGGAGTGGTGTCAGCTCTTAGCCTCTCTTCATCTGTTCTTTCCCGCTCTGATTTTAAATCCTCTTGTGAAAAATGTATTTAATCTCAACCAGAACAAATATTATATCTGTATCTATAATCTTACCATCTGCATCTCTTCAGCTGCCACTTTGCTGATGAAATATGTTTATGGGGATTTTTTTTGGGGGGTAGGGGGAGAACAAAAACAGATAGTAGAAAACAGCCTCTTGCATGAAAGTATGTTTAGTTTAATATGTCAAATGTTTCCATTGCTTTATAAAAATAGTGGATTTAAAAAATGTGTTCAGACCTACACAGGGAGAGAGGAATATATGAATAAGGGAGGGGGGGATGAGGAAAAAGTGCCCTGTTGATTTTGCTTGCTTTTCTTTTCAGTTGTAAACTTAAAAGAAATGGGGTTGGAAAATCATAAATTCAGTGGCATAGAAACGAGGGAGGGAGAGAAGAAAGAAAGAAAGGGAGGGAGGGAGGAAAGAAGGAAAAAGGGAAAAGAAATATAATATCTGTGATACTGATATGGATCTGATGTAGGCTCTTCCACCCACTCCCAACCCCTGTTCTGAACTAATCATGATATATCCTTGCAGGCACTTCCCAAAATCAAAATTGATTAGATATTTAAGCTGCGAGTTTGTTAATTAGTAGCAAAAAAAGGGAGCACAGAATGGAATAATCTTCGATGCGAGCTCATATCTGAAGCTTTGTAATGCATTGATTAAGGCAGCCTGTACACAAATATTTTTGAGAGCTTTCCTTAATTAACAAAAACATGTTCTTAATAAAATGCATTAAGTGTTTTCATTCAAATAAAAACCAGGTTTTTGGAAGTGGGTGAGTGGGCTTTTTCAGACATCCAAGATTGTATTGCCGTAACCTTGCAATATAGGGATGTGGTGGCTCAGTGGCTAAGACGCTGAGCTTGTCGATCAGAAAGGTTGGCAGTTCAGTGGTCCGAATCCTTAGTGCCATGTAATGGAATGAGCTCCCATTACTTATCCCAGCTTCTGCCAACCTAACAGTTCGAAAGCATGTAAAAAATGCAAATAGAAAAATAGGAACCACTTTGGTGAGAAGGTAACAGTGTTTCATGTGGCTTTGGCATTTAAATACTCATGCTGGCCACATGACCATGGGGATGTCTTCAGACAGTGCTGGCTCTTTTGCTTTGTAATGGAGATGAGGACCGCCCCCTTGAGCCAGAAACAACTGGCACGTATGTGCGAGGGGAACCTTTACCTTTAACCTTGCAATAAAGGTAGTTTTAGTATCTACAACTTTGGTTTCAAAGTCTAGAATAGCTCAAAGTGCCTCAGTCTTGTAAAGTACCTCTCCCCTCCAAGTTTTTATCCACAAGAGAATAAAGGAAAATCAACCCTAAGGCATGTTCTCAAATTTCATTTCTGCTTTGGACTCATATTTTATTTATTTTTATCTGATGGCTATCTTGGTTGCGCTTCTTCCTCCTGTTCTTCAAGGTTATTCATCCATCCCATTACATCTCCATTTAATACTTTTCCTCCCCTTCTGTTAAAATGTGCACCCTGGAGAAAATCTGTCACTAAAAGTCAACACCAACTTAATGATGCATCATCTGTCATCAATCATGTCAAAATTTACAGTTCAGGAACCATTTCTGGAGTACTCCTGGGGGTGCATTCGGTGATCTCCAGGTGCGTAATTCTGCTTTACATTCATTTATTCATCCTGCTTCTTCTCTAAGATCTCAGTGCAGGGTATGTAACATTCATCAACTATTTTTTCCCCAAAACAGCCCTTTTGTGTAACAAGTTGAGAGGAAAGAAAGTGATAGGCCCAAAGTCATCCAGGGAGTTTCCATCCCAAAGTCATCCAGGCCATGGTTGAGAGTACTCTTAAACCAAGACCTTTCTAATTCTAGTCCACCACTTTAACCACAAAACCATATTGACTCTTTTAATATAAAGTTTTCTTTCTTCCTTTCTAAAATGAAAAACAACAACAACCCAATCCAGTTAGAATTGAGATTTAAGTATAAAAGGGCAGAGTTTAACTTACCTACTGTAGCCTTGTTCAAAGTTGATGACCGTCTGCCTGTCCATCCGTCTGTCTATCCATCATCTATCTATCTATAGCTACCTATGATCTCTCTTCCCCCTCCCTCTCTCATATCTATCTCTTTTTATATCTGTCTATTAAATTTATTGGCTGCCCATCTTATCACAGGGTAATTCTGGGAGATCTATCTTTCTATCTATCTATCTATCTATCTATCTATCTATCTATCTATCTATCTATCTATCTATCTATCCATCCATGCATCTACAGTATCTCTCTCTCTCTCTCTCTCTCTCTCTCTCTCTCGCTCCCCATCTACAGCATATCTCTCTATCTATCTATCTATCTATCTATCTATCTATCTATCTATCTATCTATTAAATTTATTGGCTGCCCAACTTATTGCAGGACAACTCCAGGCAGTTTGCAATGTTAAAAATGATATATCCTGTATAATATGAATGAACTACCATAAAAAATAGTTTTAAAATGTAACTAAAAGATGGGGAGGTAGACAGTAGGATGAGAAGGAGGGGAGGTGGAATCTGTTGTTAATCCATCAAACCTCCCCCCATGTAAAACCCCTTCGTTGGAGCCCCAAGCCAACTGGCAGAGTCACATCTTTAAGCTCTTGCAGAAGGTCAGGAGGATGCGAGCTGACCTTACTCCTGGGGTGGGGGCAGGGGGGGGGACAGTCAAGATGTTCCAAAGAGCAGGAATGATGGCAGAGAAGGCTCTTCTCATGGATCCCACCAGCTGGCCCGATGAGACCGACATGAGTCCTATGCTGGCATGGGTGGGGCAGGCCAATTCCATTGGGATGAGACAGTTCCTGGACCCATTATTATCTTATAGTTGATCCTGACCAGTTTTGCTACTTTGCGAAGAGTGATAAAGGATATTCCCAAAGGGGAAAAAAAAAACATACAATAGCTAGGGATGAGAAAAGAATGGTTAGGTTTTACCTCATTTGCACTTTCAAACCAATATGAGAATTGAAACACAGCTATGCGATAATTATCCCCCCCTTTTCCCTCCCTCTCTTCTTCCCCCTCTCTCCAAATGCTGAAATGCCAATTACATGCTTACAAGATGCAGACAACAGAGGGAACTGCACACCAAGCAATATTGCATTAGTTAATAATATTAAAACGCTCTGTATTGTGAAATATTGCTTGTTAGAAACAGAAACAATTGGAGAACGTTGGAGAAAATGCATATAGAATGTGTCTATTAGGAGAAATAAGCACAAAAATGCAGACACATTTCCATGGGGACCAATGAAGAAGCTGGTGGGGAGGAAGAGAGAGAGAGAGAGGCACAATAGAATGAAATTAGATTTGTCCGACTAATCTATGATTAGATCCACCCAGGAATACATCTCTAAGGAGCCTTCAAATTGAGAGCCAGTTTTGCAATTGTTTGTTTGTGGGTTGGAAAGGTTTTGACTACTTCTTCTCCCTCTCCTCCTTCTTCTTCTTCTTCTCCTTCTCCTTCTTCTTTTTTCCTTCTTCTCCTTCTCCTCCTCCTTCTCCTTCTTCTCTTCTTTCACCACCAGGAAAAAAAAAAGATCTGCATTCATATCCTCATCTCACTCTAAAGCACAACCCACCCATACCACTACATCTTGGTGTGTGAATATGTGTAAATGTGTCAGGGTGCATGTTAGTGCCTCCGGTTCAGCCCACCTTTTTTTAAAACAGCACTGAAGACAATTTTAAGTCAGTCATTTGCAGTTTGCTGTCAAATTTCTGCAAGCCAACCAGCAGATCAGCCCCCTCCCCTCCGAAAAAAATGTCACTTAAAAAAATAATGCATTGAATCAAGAAGACAAATTGCTTGCTAAAGGTGAGGTAGCTCAGGTTTTTTTTTTTTTTTTGAGAAGTAACAGCTGTGTTATCATTATAGACAAAGCTTTCATGAACATACAGCCACCGTGTATCAAAATTTCAGCCAGTTTCTTCTGGATGAGACATTTATCTTCCAGGTTGGATTCATTATCCTTGTAACTGACAAGTCTTCTGTAGCCGGGAACATCATTTCTCGCCTTTCTTAAAACGTGGGGCCAACCTGGAGTTTTCTTTCTGGTGTTCCTTTCTCGTCTTAAGTGCCAAGATTTTATCTTCCTTCCCAACTGCTCTTCTTTCAGAACTTGATTTTTGCCCATGAAATTCTTTCCAACTCAGAACTCTTTCAGTCTTCCCGACCTTCATTCTCATCCAAGAAAGATCAAGGCAAAGCCTCTCTGTTGGGTGATTTGGTGGGGTGCTTCTTAAAATAAATATATAAAACCTTCAAGGAGACAACACTGAAAGTCTTTGTTTGCCTACCGTAACCTCAGGCTATTGTAAATGAACCTTGAAAGGGGAGATGAAGCAATGTTCCCCAGGTGGGAGGGGAAAAAAATAAATCAGACAGAAAAGAAAGTCTCTTTGAATTTATTTGAAAGGCATGTTTTGTCCTGCTGTTTCTTTAGAGGGGTATTTAATGCTAAAAGTCAATGAAGAAAAATATCCTTGTCATTGCTCTGCTTCCAATTACCAACTTAATACAGTAATGCACTCCAGAAATTTACATAAATACAAATTAACCCAGTCCTTTAAGAAACATCTATAACCACATTAATAGGGACAAATTTGTTTTACAGTCCCAGTGTGTGAATGGCAAGCACCTCTGGGAAAATGTATATAGAATTGCACCCTTTCAGTTAACATTAAGTCCTCCCCAAGGCTCCCATGTCATCCTTCATTGTCTTGCATGTGAGATGTGCCATATACTTCCCTTTAGTGCCTAATGGCACTAGACAGCTGGTATCAGTTGTAACCCATCTGCCTGTTGGTGGTAGCATTGAAGGAAACAGCATGACAATTCATGCTGTAAACTGCATAGGAACTGGGAGATGTTTGCTTATTAAGTAGCATTATTGATATGTATGTTGCTCTCTGCTGCCCAGATTATGTCTGTAGACGGAGAAAGAGTAGTAGTAAGACTATGGACACCGTATTTGGAAAAAAAACAAAAAAACAGTTGTGCATATCTCCAAAGCATTCATTGAATCCAACATATTGTATTTTGCTTCGAATGGTGACAAGACCGAGGGAACTTAAGGAGTTCACAGATCCTACGTTGTTATTACTAAGCGTATTCAGTAACGATAACAATAGCAGAAGTTTCATTGGTGCTCACCTCTTCCAATATTTTTGCTGGCTTAAAAGGGGGCTTACAAATCAATGTGTCTTTGAATCCTGCCATGTTCCCAATTACACATGGTTGGAGTTCTTAATTTTCTTGCTGGCTGAAATATTTGTGTCTAGGAATCGTAGTCACACACACACACACACACACACACACACACACACACATTCTTTCAAAAGCTACAAAGGTTCTTTCACCGATAATTTAAAAAAAGCAGGACCTAATTATCCTAGATGATCAGCATCTGCAGTGTATAAAATGGGAAACTGCATTGCAGGGCACTATATTATTCATGCCTGTTTTCCAACATAGGAATTGCATAGTCTAGAAGATGGTGCTGAAATTGCAAGGGAGTATTTTGATTACTGAATTCAACATCTTAAATTAAACCATGCATGACACATGGCTGTCCAGTCTCTACCTGAATATATCCAATGAAGAAGAATCTACCATCTCTAGGAATGGGTACCACTGTTAAACAGTTAGGAACTCTGTCCTGACATTCACCTGAAATCTTCTTGGGTACAATTCATTGCTTATAGCAATAGCACTTAGACTTCAGTACTGATTCACAGTGCTTTACAGCCCTCTCTAAGCAGTTTACGGAGTCAGCATCTTACCCCCAACAATCTGGGTCCTCATTTTACCCACCTCAGAAGGATGGAAGGCTGAGTCAACCTTGAGCCTGGTGAGATTTGAACTGCCAAATTGCAGGCAGCCAGCAGTCAGCAGAATTATCCTGCAGTACCGCACTCTAGCCACTATGCCACTACTGCTCTTATTGTATCAAATTGCTTATCCTGACACCTAGAATGAGAAAGGATGGATCTTTCTTTATCCTGACCTATAGAATGACAAAGGATGGATCTTCTTGACTTTTTTTTGACCTTGCCGCCTTTCAGGTGCCATACACCCATTCAAATTTATCTTCTCAAAATTAAATATATCCCTTTCCTTCAATTTGTCTTCATAAATCTTGCTGACTAATCTCCTGCTCATCCTCATCATCTTAGGGAGATGACGCAAAAGGATCACCTCCTATCAAAACTCCAAGGGATTTACCCTGTTTTGCATTCAGTTCTTCCAGATGTAGAAGTCAAATTAGAAGGGGTTGAAATGTTTATTGGCGCCAGTGTAAATTCATGCAAATTCAGGTGCATGTAATGTCAGATAATAGAGGTATGCAGTTGAAGTTCTAATATACTTGGAAATTAAGTCCGCTATCCTATATAACCATACCTGAGAATAAATCTCATTAATTTTAATAGATCTAATATCTGAGGGGAGCCCTACAGAATTCACTATATGCCTGCTAAAATATCCTTAAGTGTGTATGTTATAATAGATTTAAATCAGTCAAATGTACAGCTGTTGGATAATTTTCTGAAGCAATAATTTGGTAGGGATATCAATCATCATTAGTGCTATCAGTGCAGGGTGTCATACAGTTTCATTTTTCATGCTGTCTTATAGGTGTGTGTGTGTGTGTGTGTGTGTGTGTGTAGATAGTGCAATTATACAAAAAAAATGCAGAATGAATATAGAACAAATAAAATGATATAGATCTATCTATCTCTCTTTTTATTTGCACCCTATGTCTATCATTAAGTGTTGTACCCTATGATTCTTGATGAATGTGTTTTTTTTCTTTTTATGTATACTGAGAGCATATACACCAAGACAAATTCCTTGTGTGTCTAATAGCACTTGGCCAATAAAGAATTCATTGATTCATTCATTCTGACCTCTAGACCACGGTACTGCTTGTACAGATTCTCTTTATAATTCTATTTAATGAAATTATGTTTGGACCCCTTAATGGCAGGTGGTCTAAGATGAGGCAATGATTGGACTGCTCTGGTATTGGATCTGGGAAGGTGAGACAATCTGGATAAAGTGCTACTTAATGGAGATTGTTCTGGAAAAGATAGAAGGTGGCTATAGGTTTCTGTAGGACCAGCGGAAGGATTCCACATTGTCTCACTTCTTTTGTAGGTTCAGGATAGTGATCCAAAACCTGGTGAAGACAGTCATGGCTACTAGTCTTTGTCAAACAACATAAAAATCACACGTCTTTCTATACCTCAGAACAGACTTGTTGCATTTCTCTAGGAGTTCTCTCTAAAATCATAATAACACACACACACACACACACACACACACACACACACACACACAGACACATCATTCTGTCAGGCACTGAACAAACAGGATCACACATTAAATTCCAATTAAACTAATACTTATACACAAGAATTTAGTCAACTAATAGCACTAAATTGGCACTAGATAAGAGTTAAAGGAATTCAAAACGGTTGGGATTAGACTATTTGTGAGAATGTGATGACTCCAGGCTCATTCCTCTCTTGACTCCACTTCCAAGTTCTGCCTCTTCTTCTCCTACACTATGTCCATTTTAATACAGCTTGCCAATCCACTGCGGTAAATGTTCAGAATTGCTTTGTTTTATTTTCTTAATTGCTAACTTCTTATACCTGCCAGAGGGAATTGTTTAAAAGCAAAACCCTTTGTTTCTTGCCTCCTACTCGGTTAAAAACCACACGTACATAAAAGTGTTATGCTACAGTCCTCCAACCAAATTAAATTGGGCTGAGTTTTAAAATAAATAAATAAATAAATGAAATGATGTTCAAAGAGTTTTCAGGCTGTTTCAGGTTTACTTATCTATCTTATATTCAAAGACAGCTGGAGGAAAAAACCAAAGCTGACTGTATGAATATATTCAGTGACCCATAAAATCTAGCAATATTCAGCACCATTTAAATTAAACAAGCTTTTACAAACTCTGGTTTTTTAGCTGCCTTTGTACAATGTGAGGGAGGCTTGTCAAAAGAGGGGAAAATGCAGGCTACAACACCCAACCTATAATACAGTTTTTTTAAAAAAAACCTCATTTTTCTTCTGATTAAACTTAATAAGAAAGAATAGAAGGAAGAGCATGAAAATCACGCAAAGGTATTTAATTCAAACAGACAATCAAATTACTATTGCTTAGGAAGTAATTTTTTTTCATGATTAAAGTTTGCACCATAGTCTTATCATATCTATCAAGTAGCATTTAAAAAAAAATAAAACAAGAGTTTTGATGGCTTTATAACCATTCTTAAAGCGTGCTGGCAAGAACTGAAATTAAATACACTATGTTCTTAATTTCTTTCAAATAATCCTTGTTTTACTATCTTTTTTTTTTAAATGCATGCATTCAATGCAATGAATCCTATTAAGACAGATTGGAGGCAGACATCAATAATGGAACAAATAAATATGTATTAAGCTTCTCTCTTGAAAACAATGTCATTATGAACAAAGTGTTACTTTTCCTATAATTCATTCTAGTCATCCGTATTAATAGAATCAACATTTCTGTCAAGATGAATAGTAAAGTTAATGTTTACTGCACTGGGAAGTTAATTTATTGCTGCCATTCATGCAGATAACTGCATCAACATTAATTTTTGGTGTCTTATAGGTGTCAGCGCAAATTTCTGCACTAAAAATAGGAGAGTGGAATTAACAAAAGTCTTTTCCCAGCAACAATCTTAAACACCAGTTCTGGATCAGGGAACATGTAGTCCACATGCTAAACTTCCTGAATTCGACCACTCAGGGATAAACTTCAAAGGCCAGGTGAGGAGATGCGTACCTTGATGTGAGTGATATGGAGTTGGCCACACCCAGCCAATATCATGACCACCAAACCATGTCCACGCAGTCACGTGACCACCAAGCCACATCCACCACCTAAGCTACACCCACAGAATCGGTTGTTAAAAATGTGAATCCCACCCCTGCCTTTCATCCCATCCAGGATGAAAGCCAGTGTAATCCTTACGGATGAAATGCACAGTTTTTGCATTTAGAGACTGGCCAACTTTTATGGGGGTACTTTTCATCACATTATCAACTCTCCAGTGGTCTACAACTTCCTGGTTTCCACACACACCCTGACTCTCCATGGATTATAAAGGTCCAGTTGACAGTACGACTATATAAATACATGTAATGGATCAAGTATGTTTTAATGGCAAGTAGGACATTCAGGATGGATTTAAAATGTTGAGCAATTTCAGCTAGCTCTTTGTGTCTTCAATGAGCCACGTTTGGTAGCCAATTATGACAAGAAGGTAGATGTTGCAAAATTTTAATTCCAGAGTTCCATCCACAATGACAACAGTAAGGGACACTAAGTGTAGGAGACAACCAGGCTGAGCTGGAAGGAGGAGTCAAGCATGTCATCAGTTTGGAGTCCCTTCACACCCATAAAAGATCTAAATGCATCCCTCCTTGAATTCTATTGGCTCTTATCTACCATCAATTTACCTTGACCATTAGTAGTTCAGATTCTTGTAGAAAGCTAGTATGGAATAAACTTGAACAATGAATAAATTTAAACAATCTTGGTTCCTGCTTTCTTGCACCTGACACTAAGCTCTGTAATCGACAACATCTATTTTAAAAACCCTTCTTTCACTCCCTCAAAATATCTTTGCCAAGGCAAATTTGTCAAGATGTCACCTTTATTCCTCTTCTGGCATTCAGACTTTTGTTATCTTTAGTACACTGATCCATAAAATATAGCAATGCTAATTAACTTCTCTCCCTATAAGCCTGTGACTTTCTGTATTCCACACAATTTCACAGTGCTATTCTCAGAATGTACATGCATACAAACATTTGCCCGTTCCCCATATTTTTTTTTCCTGATATTAACATCTTACCATGTTTTCGATGGCAGAAAAACACCAAATTACTTCTTGTACTGTTGCTAATTACAGAAAGATGATATAACAAGAAGAAAGGGGAGAAGACGGCCAATGCTAATTTATTCACCCTCTAACATTCTGTTTACCCTCTTATATTCTGTTACCCCTGACAGTTTCGATTTTTAATGTAGATGCACAGGGGTGGGATTCAATTTTTTTAACAACCGGTTCTGTGGGCATGGTTTAGTTGGTGGGCATGGCTTGGTGGTCATGTTATTGGCTGGGCATGGCCAACTCAATATCACTCACATCAAGGCATGCATCTCCTCGCCTGGCCTCTCATGACTGTGGGGATGCTGCAACAGGCGTAAGTGTGAAAAATGGTTATAAGTCACTTTTTTCAGTGCCATTGTAACTTTGAATGGTCACTCCACACAAGCAAAGTACTAGCAAAGGAAAGGAAAAAAACTCTAGAGACGTTCCTGAGACAGGAAGTCTAGTCCTGCCAAGAATGTAATAAGGGTTAATGGAGAGGTAGTTTCTGCAAGCAACACCAGACTGTTTCCTTCCTGCCTTCCTTACAGGATTAGGCCAGTAATTTCTTCTAACAACTGTTTCTCCGAACTGCTTAGAATGTTAACAACCGGTTCTAGCGAAGAGGTGCAAACTGGTAGAATCCAACCCCTGGAGATGCAGACCACCTT